>NC_136904.1:52588640-52618102 GCF_949606895.1 Notothenia rossii | reverse complement strand
GTATTACACATTTAGCTTTGAGTGTTACTGACCTGAGATGTTTTTATTACATGAATTAAGGTGACTGAGGCTCTTTAACATAGACAGAGCACGACTGAAACATAACATATGAAACAATGTCACAACATAATAACTTTTTGGGGATGCAGCTTGGGATGTGAGGAGTGAGAGACACGGCTTAGAACGGGCGTGTCGCCTACTGTCCTGCCAGTGTTGGCAGGACAGAGAGTGTGTGCACCAGTCTGCTTGATCTAGGAATTCATGTCCGTGACACTCACTGCTGCCCACAGCTGTTTTATAGAAGAAAACCTCCTTCACTTCATGAAAGTGTTTAACCACACACACCTCTACACACACACACACACACACACACACACACACACACACCACACACACCACACACACACACACACACACACACACACACACACACACACACACAGCACACACACACACACCACACCCACACACACACACACATACACACACACACGCAGACACACGCACGCACGCACGCACGCACGCACGCACGCACGCACGCACGCACGCACGCACGCACACACACACACACACACACACACACACACACACACACACACACAAACACACACACACACACAATTGACATGAAATCACTGACAAATATGAATATACTGTATTCAACTTCATTACAACGTTATTAACATGCCTAAACTCAGTAATTCACTAAAAATATTTATATTTTAATGGAGCCTCATCGGCAGATCAGGATCCCAACGCGCAGGGGAGGGATCTGGATCTGCATGACGGGTGTTATTTAACAAGTCGCTGCAAATGATCCCGCTTATTACATGGCCACATTCTCAACAAAGTAACGACATGACTCCCAATATTAATTGAAATGCTTTTATGGATTTAGAATTTTTTTTATTGATTTAAAAAATAGTTGTATGTATTGATTTAAATTGACATGCATCCGCTAAGAAAAATAGTCCATTGTTACCGTTTTTTAAACAGTCTGAATGAAACGGCAGCTCTCAGCTGTGTATTTACACAACTAATGGCACATTTCCACTGCAGCGGGGTTGCCCCGTTTAAGCGTCCCTAAGCGTACTCGCTCAGGCCTCGGGCTGCCTCGCTTGCCGTCCGAGGCCGTGGCGCATTACCATTACAGTTTAGGACCTGGGGTAGCAACGCAGTGTAAGCGGGGCATCTGTGCAGAGACATCCTGGAATACTTTCACATTTTGAGTTGTTCCGTCGAGCTCCCACTGGATTTTATCATCCCCAATGAGATGTAGGAACGTTGTCACCTCCTCGGTCGACCACGGTGTGCTTTTCGTTGACGTTGCCATTTTTGTAGCTCCTCCGTTTACAAAAATGCTGTGTATAAAAATGCTGCAAGCTTGCTTCTAGATATATATGCAACGCTAGGCATGATCTCACGCGCGATCTTGTGACGATTCTCTCTGACCAATCAGCACTCGAGAGTGTTGACGTCACTAGTTCAGCCCTGGCCCTGGCCTGATAGAACGACGATTTTATGGGGCCGGAAAAAGAGGGAAAAAGTACCCGCTAGCCAGTGCTACGCTATATGGAATGGCCACCAAAAACTGGCCTGGCCGCTTGAGGACGATTAAGGACACTTAAACAGGGCTACCCGCTGCAGTGGAAATGCGCCATAATGGCCCATCAACCACAGCTCTCTCCCCCCCTCCCCCCCTGATCTTTCTTCTACAGCAGCTAAATTAACTGTAGGTTACTCTGAGTGACAAGCTTACAATTAGACACAACACTGTCATTGCAAGTGACCCTCAGTTAGTTGACTTTTATGTGAAACTGCTAAATTCGTTACTGATAAAAAAGGGCTTCTTCTGACACTAGAACCGCCAGAGGTTTTTGTAAGGCCTACCAAAAACCATCAAATCCCGCTATAAGAATGCAATTTTTAACAACATAGGGTGCTACATAACACACTTTTAGGAAAAGTCACGGTCTGGGAGACTTTAATATTTTATTGAAAAAAAGTTACATTGCACACACACAACACACATCACACAAATTGACCCGATTAGTGTTAAATAAACTCACTAATTAATGAAACCAGTTCAATACGCATTATTCTTATTCTTATCATTCTTTATGAGTGCAGAAATAGTCTTAAAATCAGATCTTTTTTTTAAATGAAATCTGACAGCAGGCAGTTATCTCCGATCACCTATGATAAATGCGCCACACCTAATCGCTGGCCATTCAGCCACAATGCTCTCTCTATACAAAATCAAACTGTAGACGGTGTGAAAGCACCTATTGTTTTAAATAATGGTCAGAATGTGACCTGTGAGCCTTCTGAATTACCGTGGGACAGCACATTCTAAACTAAAATGTTCAATCAATAAAATAACATCTTATCTTATCTTAATAATATCTTCATATTAATAATAATAATAAATCATACAGTATGTCTCCGAAAGGGAGCAGGAGGAAGCAAACACAAAAATATACAACAAATATAGTGCATATTAAAGCAAACGATTGTAAAGGTAAAAGTATGAGCATAACAAATAAAGAAGTGTAATGTAAACATTTACATTATTATTATGATTATTTAATATATAAAGACTATATATTATTGAATTACAAAATTAGATATACTTTAGTCGATCTAAAATATTGATGTGTTAAAATGCTCTTCAAAACACAACTGAAAGTCCATGAAACTTGTCTTTCTGTATTTGTGAATGAAGCGCCATCTCCTGGTTAAAACCTGAAATTGAAAATCTGGCAACGCCCTCTTGGAAAATAGTGGGAGGGCTTAACATTCCTCAATACTGGTCTTAGGCAGGTCGTAGGCAGAAAGCTGTAAGCTGGAGTCTGAAATGAGGTGCTACATCTGTATACTAAAATAAATGTAGGTTTTTTTCTTTTACTAAGGTAAGATTTAAATACCAATTATTTGAGAAAATTAAAACTTAAAAACAAGACGATGTTGACTACATTTGAAAAAAATAAAGCACAGCTGAGGTAGAGGTAAAGTCTTTCCAAATGTGTCTATATGGAGGATTTGTACTTTTTCAACTTTCAGCAGTTTGTTTGGGACACCCCTTTTCTGTTGTCTTTTCTAAATGTAAGCATCTTCTCAAAAAATCGAATCTAGAAGATTACAACAAATTAATACATTTACAAATAATTATTATGAAACTCACCAATTTGACCATCAACTCCAGGCTCTCCAGGTTGGCCCTTGAGTCCCATTTCACCCTTAGGTCCTAGAGGGCCAGCAACACCACTGTCACCTGAAAAGCAGTTTTCAGCTTTTAGGCCTTTACACTACAATTATATGAATATAATATAGTGGCCAAAAGTGGGGAGATATTTCAACAGTAACATGCACATAATAGTAACCATTCACCAACAGAGGGTGCTGCAGCACCTCCAGCACCTCTACTTCCCACTGCTATGAGTCCAGCTGAACAAAGTTAGAATTAAAAAACTGAGTGCACTGATCTCGAGGTGGGAAATGAGAGGTTTACATCCGGAAGTTGCTCAATGAATGTAATACTGTAGCAATCTGCTGATTAGGGGCCAAAGTTGCCCTATTACTAAAGTGAGAGGAGATCTAGCGAAAAACTGCAAGGTTCTACAATGAATGCGTTCGGGCGTGGCCAGCTCTCTAACACCACCTAGGTAGAATTTAGTTTGGAAAGGCCACACCACTCGCACATTAAGTTTCCTGAAATGTAACATATTCATATTCCCCTATTGCAAATTACTCATGCAATTGTGAACATTTTTAAAAGCTAAAAATGTCTTTCATTAGGAAGTTGGCCATTTTAAATGATGTGTATTTTTCCTGGGTTTTTAGCAAACTTTTACGAACTCTTCCTAGGGAGTAGATCGTACAATTTGAATTCTGGAAATTCACATTTTATAATGCTGCATTCCCCTTTGGTTGGATTTTGTTTTGTTTTTTTAATTGAAATTTCGCCCTTTGGAAGCACCATCGGAATTTCAGTCAGCAAAATATTTTAGACTTGTAGGATCACTAACATAAATGGCTAAGTGCATGGCAGTCTGGGGTAGTTTGGGGATAAAGTAAAACTGTGGCGCACTTCAGCTTCAGTGCGCCACAGTTTTGCCGCTGCGAGGCTCGGGCTCTACTAGAACCCCCCTCCACCCCGTCGAGGCTCGTGACACAGAGGGCCTCATCACATAACTTTGCGTGGGGCCACAAGTTGGCCAGCCCTGCACAAACCTGTTTCTTGTGCTAACTTTTACTTTATTGGTCTTAATGCTGACTCACCTTTGAGGCCTCTCTCTCCTGGCACACCTTGAGGTCCTTGAAGCCCCTCTCTACCTGGAGAACCAGGAGGTCCTGGGGACACACAAATGATGCAAAGCTTCATAAATTCTGACCTAAAGGTTATGTTCAGGTTATTACAGTTTTACAATTTGCAGTTCAGCAGTGTTAATCTTAATATATCTATAAGAAAGCAACAGCTACGAATGCTTTTTGAGATGTAAATGAAATTCCCTGGAATAGTATTTAAATATAAACACACACACACACACACACACACACACACACACACACACACACACACACACACACACACACACACACACACACACACACACACACATATGTGTGTCCTACCTGGTTGGAGGCTGATGCTGTTCACGTGGCGCTCCAGGGTGTGTGTGCTGCTGTTGAGCAGGATCAGCCCAGCCTGCAGTCTCTCCAGCGGACCCTGCTCTCCACACAGCCTGCTCACCTGTCCTCTCCAAGAAGGAGAACACTGTCAATCAACAGCCCCCCCTCTGCCAACCACTGCTTCAAAGTGTTCACTGAGTATTCAACATAACTCCACAAATACCAAACAAATCCATATAACAACTTAACAACTTTCTCATCAAGGTTTGATATAATAAGTGCAAAAGAGATTATGATATTAATACAAATAATTGCATGAAGCAAATATTCAAGGCAAAGAGGGTTCAGACAATGTCTCCCCTTTAGAATCTCCATAAGAGATCTCCATGTCTTCTCAAAAGTCCCTCAATCTTAACTGATTAACAAAACGTGGCAAATCCTATACGTTAACTCAGACACACGTCTGCATTGTGTCGTTTTATGTTGAATTCATTGCTTAAACAGCTTCTTGAGAAATAACGGTGTAACCATCTGTGAGTCAGTGAGCCTGTTCTCTGAAGTCCGGCTGTAGAGCCATGATGGAGCCAAACCTGAAGACCTCACTGCACCAGCTTTTACTGCCGGAAAATAAATCCAGCCCATAACCTTCTCATAAACACAGTTTATTAATGATTAGGTTCAAGCTGATCCAACTGCATCCTGACTCCAACTTTGTAGTACAAAAACAGACATGAGAGTGATATGATGAGTGATATCTACTCTCACTCTTCGAAAATTGCTATATTTTTCTAAATGTTGTAGGATTTTTTTCTAGACTAATTAACAAGATCTTTTGTCAAGAAACAACTAGATAATCAGTTAATACTGAACATCTAAACTGAACCTATACAAATGAAATGAACAACATGAAGATATAAGTGATGATAACTAATTCCAAATAAAGAGCGGAGGACCTGGCTCTTCAGGACCAACAGAAGGCCCCTCAGGGTCTCCGTGTCTCGACTGTTGTTGTAGAGTCGAGTCTGGAAGGTTTCTCCAACCAGAGGGAGTCTCGACATCAGCCTTTCCAGCCGGGGCTCTGACACTGAAGATTCCACAGTGAAAACTGGGACAGAGAGGATAAGGAAACTGATCAGAAACTTAACTAACCTCACATTTACAGTATAAAATAATATGGGTTTGATTATACACTGCAGTCAGCATTTCGTTGTGTCCCTGGGCAAGACACTTCCCCCCTAATTGCTCCTGTGGGGATTGTCCACAGTATTGAGTATGTAAGTCGCTTTGGATAAAAGCGTCTAACAAGTAACATGTAATGTAAATACAAATATTCTTGATTCTCTTGAATATTCCACATTTAAAACGTTTTAATATTTGTATATTTGAAAACAAATAATACTATGGGTTTGTACCTTTATAAATGAGAAAGGCATTAAGAGCGGTCTGTAAAATGAGGTAAACAATGACCACATTGAAACACCACTGTCTCCTGGGCCTTGCTTGCTTCACATCTGAAACACAAACAGGAAACTGTGAACAATCTGCAGCAAACTTAGATATGGTTTGGTTCAACTGATACGAATGCTTTTTCTCGAAGTTAGAAGCATAGTCAACCAGGGTAGACCGTCAGCTGTCAATCACAATAAAAACCAAGGGCGATCGAGATGGGTTTCTTTTTGTGAAGTCAAGTGAAGTCAAGAGACTGACAGTAGAGCAAACTATTTATCAATCAATCGATCAATCAATCAATCAATCAATCAATCAATCAATCAATCAATCAATCAATCAATCAATCAATGTTTATTTATATAGCCCAATATCACAAATGTTACATTTGTCTCAGTGGACTTCACAGTTTGTACAGAATATCAGTATGACAATACGACACCCTCTGTCCTTAGACCCTCACATCGTACAAGGAAAAACTTCCGGAGAAAACCCACAGTTTCAAGGGGAACATGGGAGAAACCTCAGGGAGAGTAACAGAGGAGGGATCCCCCTCCCAGGACGGAGAGACATGCAATAGATGCCGTGCGGAAATTGAAAAGATAATACATTTGCGACATAGGTAGTCCAAATGTTTGGAAATGCATGTGTGTATAATAGGAAGATGAATCCACGAGGATATCCATCCAGGACTTATGATCCAGGACCACAGCCACGACTCCGAATCCCGGCGTATATAGACACAAAAAAGAAATACATTTGGGGAAGCTGGGTTAATCGGAACATGAGAGTACACAGGTATAGACAGAGAGAAGGAAAAAGTAAGATGTCCCCCGACAAACTAAGCCTATAGCAGCAAAACTAGGGGCTGAATCTAATCAGCCCTAACTATAAGCTTTATCAAAAAGGAAGGTCTTAAGCGCACTCTTAAAAACGGATAGGGTGTCTGCCGCCCGAACACAAACTGGAAGCTGATTCCACAAATGTGGAGCTTGATAAGAAAAGGCTCTGGCTCCCATTGTACTTTTAGAGACTCTAGGAACAACCAACAACCCTGCATTCTTGGAATGCAATGCCCTAGTTAAATTGTATCCTGTGTTCTATAGGGAGCCAGTGTAAGGCAGCCAGAACAGGAGTAATGTGGTCCCTTTTCCTAACTCTGGTTAGTACCCGAGCTGCAGCATTTTGAATCAGCTGAAGCGACTTGACTGACTTCTTGGTACACCCTGATAATAAGGAGTTACAATAATCCAGCCTTGAAGTAACAAATGCATGGACTAGTTTCTCTGCATCGTTTTGAGGCAAGATATGCCTGATCTTTGCAATGTTACGTGGATGGAAGTAGGCGGTCCTTGAAATTGATTTTATGTGGGCGTTAAAGGATATATCCTGATCAAATATAACACCAAGATTCCTTACAGTCTCACTGGAGGCCGAATTAATGCCATCCATAGTTAGTATATCTTTAGATAGTTTGTTTCGTATATTCTTCGGGCCGAGCACAATAACTTCAGTTTTGGTCGTGTTTAACATCAAAAAATGTAAGGTCATTCACGTTTTTAAGTCCTTGAAGCAGTCTTGAATTTCATTTAGATGATTAATTTCATCAGGCTTGATTGATAAATATAGTTGAGTATCATCCGCATAACAATGAAAGTTTACAGAATGATTCCTTATAATATTGCCTAACGGAAGCATATATAATGTGAACAAAATAGGTCCGAGCACTGAGCCCTGTTGCACTCCATGGCTTACTTTGGTTTGCATGGAAGATTAATCGTTGACACATACAAACTGAGAGCGTTCGGATAGATAGGACCTAAACCAGCCTAAAGCAGTTCCCTTTATGCCAACTAAGTGCTCTAGTCTTTGCAATAGGATATCATGGTCGATAGTATCAAATGCAGCACTGAGATCGAGCAAAACAAAAATAGAGACAAGTCCCTTGTCTGAGGCTATTAGAATGTCATTTGTGACTTTAACCAGAGCTTTCTCTGTGCTAGGATGTGTTCTAAAGCCAGACTGTAAATTTTCAAATAAATCATTGTTTTTTAAGTAATCACACTGCTGTTTTGCGACTGCTTTCTCAATAATCTTTGAGAGGAACGGAAGATTAGAAATAGGTCTATAGTTGGCTAAAACCTCTGGATTGAGGTTGTGCTTTTTAAGAAGCGGTTTTATCACTGCTACTTTGAATGATTGTGGAACATAGCCTGATTATAAAGACATATTCATAATATTTAATAAAGAAGTGCTAATTAATGGAAAAACGTCCTTCAACAGCTTAGTTTGAATTGGGTCTAACATGCACGTTGATGATATAGAAGAGAGAATCATTGAATTGAATTGTTCAAGGGTTTAAGGCTGAAAAGCATTCTAGTTTACTATCTAGTTTAATATTAGAACTTACGTTTCCGGGAGCTGTTGATAACACTATACTGGTTAAAGGCAAGAGGTCATTAATTTTGTTTCTAAGTGTAACAATTTTATCATTCAAAAAGCACATCAAATCATTACTACTGAGTGCTATGGGAATAGAAGGCTCAATCGAGCTATGGCTCTCTGTCAGCCTGGCTACAGTGCTGAAAAGAAATCTTGCATTGTTCTTATTCTCATTTATTAATGAAGAGTAGTAGGCTGCTCTCGCTTTACGCAGTGTTTTCTTATATTCATTGAGAGTAATATGCCAAATTAAACGAGATTCTTTAAGTTTAGTGGAACGCCATATCCTTTCAAGCTGTCTCGACTTTTGCTTTATTTTGCGGGTTTCGGCATTATGCCATGGAGCTAGTCTATGTTGTTTTATTTTCTTCTTTTTCAAAGGAGCAACAGAGTCTAATTTTTTTGGAGCGCATCTGTAGCACTATCAACAACATGATCAATTTCGGGTGGTGTACATTTTGTATAAGTTTCCTCCCTTACATGCAGACATGCTATCGAGTTAAGTATTGGTGGAATCTCTTCCTTAAATTTGGCTATAGCACTAACAGATAGGTTTCTGCTGCAGGAGCTTTTGACTAATAGTTTGTAGTCTAGTAACAGTACTTCAAAAGTTACTAAGAAATGGTCAGATAAAGCAGGATTATGCGGTTCGACTAATAGTTGTTACTCAGAACAGTTCTGTACTCTTTCCACCTTCTCTTCTTTTGTTTGTGTGACTCAGCTGTAACATACAGGCATAAGTTTAACTCCTGCTGTTGGGTGACAGGTCATGGCGATTGGGCAAAACTATTCTTTCTCATCCTTGCGGATCACTGGACCACATGCTAGATGTATCAGCTGCTCCTCATGCACTGCAAAGTCCCGTTGGTGCGGCACAGACACACGGAGATCTCTGACAGAGATCACGATTTGCTTGATAATAATTTCGGACTTTGCAGCGAGCTGGAGACGGAGGACATCCTCACCCTGTGACATCAGAACGCTGACATCCTCACCTTGACATCCTCACCTGAAATCTTCACCCTGACATCACATCAGAACCCCTCTGTCAGCGGAACAGAGTTTAACAACACATCAACAAGCTAGAGCCGATATGTTGACCTCGAAAACACTATACACACAGGGGTAATCAATAGCTCTATTTCCTGTGTTTGGACACACACACACACACACACACACACACACACACACACACACACACACACACACACACACACACACACACACACTCACACACACACACACACACACACACACACACACACACACACACACACCCACACACAAACACACACACACACACACACACACACACACACACACACACACACACACACACCACACACACACACACACACACACACAGACACACAAACACTGTAGTTACATCTTTATAACACAGTTAAAAATGTGCTTTGTTGAAGTTTGATGGTTTAAACATGTAAATTATCTACAAAACAACAATACTCTGGAGTTTAAGGTACCTGAAGAAAATAAAAAGTTATTTTCATTCCATTGCAATGTGAACAACACTAAACTGTAATATTTGGAAACTGGATTCATCTTCTTATTATAGACACATGCATTTCCAAACATTTGGACTACCTATGTAGTAAATGTATTATCTTTTCGATTTACACACGGCATCTATTGCACGTCTGTCCGTCCTGGGAGAGGGATCCCTCCTCTGTTGCTCTCCCTGAGGTTTCTCCCATTTTCCCCTTTAAACTGTGGGGTTTTCTCTGGAAGTTTTTCCTTGTACGATGTGAGGGTCAAAGGACAGAGGGTGTCGTATTGTCATACTGATATTCTGTACACACTGTGAAGACCACTGAGACAAATGTAACATTTGTGATATTGGGCTATATAAATAAACATTGATTGATTGATTGTTTTTGAATGATTTAATCTCAGCAATATAACTGACACAAATGGACTGCGTGGAGTTTAGTATTCTAAATGGTTCGTTTGGTCCAGGTTAATATCATAATATTACATACATTTAAATATATAGCCCCAAGAGTGTTCCAGAAAATGCTCCGGACCAATTTAATCATTTATTGTGTTGAGAGATTCATGACCGAAAGAACGAGATCAAGCGGCCGAGATGGGTTTTCTTCGCAGGGTGGCTGGTGTCTCCCTTAGGGATAAGGTGAGAAGTTCAGTCATCCAGGAGGGACTCAGAGTTTAACCGCTCCTCCGTCGAAAGGAGCCAGTTGAGGTTGTTTCGGGCACCTAGTAAGGATGCCACCTGGGCACCTCCCTAGGGAGGTGTTCCAGGCACGTTCAGCTGGGAAGAGACCAAGGGGTAGACCTAGGACCAGGTGGAGGGATTATATATTTTCGTTGGCCTGGGATCCCCCAGTCAGAGTTGGTTGATGTGGCCAGGGAAAGGAACGTTTGGGGCTCCCTGCTGGAACTTCTACCTCCACGACCCGACCACGGATAAGCGGGAGAAGATGGATGGATGGATGGTGTTGAGAGATTTTGTTTCAACAACATTTTGTCACTTAATTATACTTCCGCTGAAGAGCTATGGCTCAAAAGTGATTTATATATATTGGTATTGCAATGCAATTTAATACCTATTATTTATACCTTTCTGAATTGAGCATTATATTCTCACATGCTGCTTAGCAGTGTTAACTTTATCCTCTAAAAATCGAAATCTTGTGAATCGTGTTACCATGTTTTTGGAATAGTAGCTCAATCTATTTGCTTTGAAAGGTTTCTAGCGTCTTTTAATACTCACCCTCGCGCTGGAAACTGTAGAGGTCAGTGGTGCTGAGGGACAAGTCAAACAGTGGGTTACTCTGGGTGTAGGACACCTTATCCATGTTCTGGTTCACTGATGTCTCCATGCGCTCTAGAGTCCCTTGTCACCTTCAATTCCTACTTCGGGAACACTTATAACCCTCGGTGCATGATGTGGGATGGAAGAACTCAAGGACATGGGTTGAAGTAGAGGAAGGAACTGTATCTGAGTGGTAGCTGAGATTGCACAAATGTTGCTGTGAAACACCCATTTAGTAAAGATGGAAAGTAAAATGAGGAAGTCACTTTAACCACATATGCAAGAAAGCCTTGCAAAACAAGGAGAAACTATTTGTATGTTTCTGCATGGTCTTTTGGTTGGTGTGTCTCTTCTGTTGTGTTTGCTCTTTTACCCCCCAATAAAACTTAATATGTAACTTCTGATTAAAATGACTTGTGTGTGTGTGCCACTCCCCATGGGTCTTTAGCAACACACACTGTTGGAGCTATATATATCTCTCTTTATATTATTTAATAGTGTAACATTTATTTTCTTGCTGTTTATAGTGTTTATTATTATTATCATTTATTTATATGTATTCTTAGTTAGTGTCATAAGTTAAAGTAGTTTCTATGCTTTTATTTTGAAGGCATGTTTTGGACACTGCGTGATTAGAGCACCTGGTGTAATTGTATATATTGGAGACAGGTGGGTGGTGGGAGCCAGAGCACTAGTCGGCAAACGTTTTTTTACCAGGGTGTTTCAAGCCACACAAGGAAAAGCCATAGGAAAGGCTTAAGGAAAGAGATATAGGAAACCTGTTCATTGTATTTTCTTATAGGAATAAAATGCACAACGGAGAATTTTGTCTGACCTGGATCATTGCCCTGCGTAAGATCCGCTAACTAGTGCCTCAGCGGCTGTATTATTTTAAGTTAATTATCTGTTTTAGTTCTATATGATTTTGGCCGCTATACACACCTTAAAGTATTATGAGGATATCAAAGCTACCATATTTCAAGTGGAAATACCAAATCGCATGGGTTCCTTTGACAAAAAAGCAATGCAATTTCTGCATAGGATTTTGGAAAATAGCTTGAAATAAGGTCTGTGGTTGACACACGTTTAAGAGACGGATCACGTTTTGTTCAGTCGGATAATCTTTTACTTTTATAATTTTCGAATCATAAATCTATCGATCATAAATCTATCGATTAGATTTATGATTCTAAAATTATAAAAGTAGGGTAGACCGGGCCCGGCGCCACGAGGGGGCAAAAGGGGACATTGCCCCGTCGGTTGTATTCTTTGCCCCCTCACTTTGAGCATCATTCATCCATCAAAAAGTACAATAAATGTCACAATTATTAAATAACTTAAAATAATTATTTTCCCCAATACACGTTACTATGTTTAGATCAGATATGTGGGCAGGCAGTCAAGCAACGTGTAAAAAAGCCTCAACCCCAAGTGAGCTTGTAGTCTTAATGTTAGCGTGTGTGCTTAGCTGTAAACACAGTCGGATGGGTGACCAAAACGTCCCCGTTTTCCGGGCAGAGTCCCCGTTTTTGGTGGCTTGTACCCGGTTGAGACTCCCGAAAATGTTCCCGTTTTTGAACGTGCTTTACAAAAAATAGAGCAAGGTGAAATCAAATGTTATATGTCAGTAAAAACAGAGTAACAGTGTTGTGCCTGTTTGTAGCATTAGCGTATTTCTTCTTCTACTACTTCTTCTTCTTCTTTTTTCTTTAATGGCGAATCGCTTCCACTTGGAGCATATATCGCCACCTACTGTTGATTTATTAAATGTTTATATTAAATCCTTGTCTTCAGACCAGTGTTTTTGAGGAACTTGAAGATCAGCTTGTTTACTTCATTTCTTGATTTACTTTCGTATATTGACTTGAAATCCATTTCCTTGATGTTATGTTGTTCCAGTGCAGTTTTCAGAATGATTCTTTGTCTGTTATAATCCGGGCAGATAAAAAACACATGATGTAATTTTTCTCCCCAATTTTCGGCGCCCCCGATGGGTTGATGCGCCCTTAGCATTCGCCTATACTAGCTATGCCAAGGGCCGACCCTGGTGAAAACAATATGACATCAACAAAAAAAAAGACAGACAACTACAGATAGCACCACACATGATGGTTACGTGTTATTATTTAGGGCTGCCTGTATGGATCAGGTTTTTGCCAAAGCGAGCCCTTTTACAGAATAATAATATGTTATGTGTTATATCAACCGTATTGGTACAATGAGCGACATCTAGTGACGGATTTTGGAAGATTGATTTAATTTTTCTCATGGCAGTTAGACTCTGACAAACCAGGGTACTTTATTTTTTATTTTTAAATCTGTGTCTGTCCATTTGGTGTAGTATTTGATCCAATATTACATTTGCTTAATATATTAGTCACTTTCTTATGAAATGCCAGGTTTTAGGCCTTGATTTGACAATTCAATCCTGAAAATAAAAAATCAACCAGATTAATGTTTCTTTAATCCTGACCTGACTAGAGGTAAGTAAATCTGTATAGGAAGACGAGTTAGAGGAGAAAAGGTTATGGTATAATTACAGAGCCTGTCAATTTATAAATTGAGGAAATCAATGTTAATCTGTTAACTAAAGTGCAGCCATCTAATAATGTACTATCTATGATTAAAGATCACAGGAAAATAACAGAATGAGAGGGGTAAATCCGGAATAAAAATAAAGACGCAAAGAGATTGTAGAGCAGTGAAAAGGAAAAAAGCTTCTCTGATTTTTTAACAGCCACCTCAGTCATTTCATCCTGGAGCAGGGCCTGGGGTAGACATGTGGAGATTATCCGGATTATCACTGTGGCACTCTGTGATGAGGGGGTGTTGACATGATGACAAGTCGGACCTAAGCATTAGCTTACATTTCCTGCTAATCTTTATCAGGAACTAAAAACACACACAACTTGTTACAAGCTGTAGGGGGGGGATTTGTTACTTATTTATGTCTTCAGAAGAAACCAATGTACGTGGCTGACAGGTGCTAAGGGCCAAAAACATTTTCATCAGGTTTGCATCAGCTTCAGAAACGAGGAAAATATAAAAGCACAATTGTGCCAAAACACATGCAAATGAAGAAACATATTTTCCGACTTGAGGTAACATGCGCCTCGTTTACTAAAAGCACTGTACAAACAAAAAGCTACAAGAAGCTCAAAACACAGCAGAAACGGGGACCGGAGTGCCTGGTGACGTTGGTGAAGTTCTTGTTGACGTTCAGGGATTGTAAAGAGTGCGTCACTTTTTAGTGTCCTCTGGTTTCCGATGTGTTTTGTACTTGCAGCATTTGTTTTCTAAAGGCTGCACGTGAAGATGTTTCTCCATTTGTTTTGGCACATTTGTGTTTTTGTATTTGCATGGTTTCTGAAGCTGCAGCGTGTTTCTCCTTATGGAAATGTTTTTGGGCCATTGCAGCGTGTTTGCACCTGTCGGCCACCGTACCAATAAGCCTGGAGCTGAGAGCAGATAGTGTAGGGAAGTCAGCAAATATTGGGAGAAAGACTCACACACTGTTGGTTTTGATCATTCACAATAAGAAAAGGGTTTAACAATAACAATAAGATTTATTTATTTTATAGTACAGAAAGAAGAAATTATTATTTAATGTATACCGTATCAGTACATTTACTGTTTTTTTCACCTGCTAAAACAGGTTTTTTGAAAAAATCTCAAAACATTTGACTTCAGTTCATCCTCCCTCTCTCTCATCCTCCTTCTCTCTCTTGCTGCTGTCCATATATGCATTTTTTTTGTTAAAGGTTCTCACGTGGAGCCTTTTTCTGGTGTTTACATCCTGATTGCTGAGTCATCAATAAAGCAGTTTGGTGTTTATGGTCATTTGGCATGTGTGTTTGTTAATAGGTTAATGTATGCAGCATTTTAATGGCAGTGCTTTGAAAATGGCAAACAAGTGAACATGTCAGATTTCTGTGTTTTCTGTGTGCAGTGTTTTGCAAGAAGTGCCTTGTTCAATTGGAAACTTGGTGCAGAGCTGAAATTGGGTTTGAGCTGAGGTTTTGCTCTTTGAGTTTGAGTTTAAATAACTATGCTTTATGTGTCATTTTAATGTGTTAGCAAAGGAAAAAAACTGTAAACATTACAAAATGAAAGACAGATTAATAACGGATATCCAGGCTTGATCCTGAAGGAAGACAACGTTTGATTGAAACAATGTACTGAGGATTGATAAAGTATAGAGTACATTTGAGAAATAGTCTTACTGTTAAAATGTCAGTGTCTCAGTTTTTTATGTGCACGTGGGGAGTCTCAAAGAAAAGAAGAAGTACATTCACATCACGTCTACCTTCTCTTTCTTTATGTCAGCTTTTATAATTCAAAATGTCCACTTATCTCAGCCTTTTTTTCTCATCTAATTTCTCCTTTTCATGTCATTTGATGTCATTCTCTCCCTTTGACCTTCGGAAAAAAGGAATTGAAACATATTCCAAAGCAGACTTGGAAAAAAAAAAAGAATGTGTAGCAAATGGTGTGAAAGTTGAAGATGATGCAGTGAAAGGGATGGGAAAAGATGTCTCTCAGATAGAAGCTGTGCTGCCCCCAAGAGGCCATCAACTACAATTGATAAAAGCCTATTGATGTTACAACACCTATAACATGCTATAACATTACCCTTAACTTTACTGTCTTTCAGCAAATGGAGTTTCTTTACCAGGATCATTGCACTGATCCTGGTCCAGAGGATGGAGTGGTGGTGCCAGAGATCCCTTACCCCCTGGCAGATCTGCACCTTGCTGTCATTAAGGGATTCATACATCCAAAGACATCAACCTTAAGTGCTCGGGAGCTCTACATTCAGACACTTGAGCTTGTGCAAAGACTGTGTTCCTTGCAGTATTAATAAAAAAAACGGGAGCAAAAAACATGAAAACACTTGCAGTTCCTTTGTGTTTGTATGTATTTGTTTTCCGTCCATACAAAGCATATATACATACATACGTTTGAAGTGTTTTAAGTATTCCTCTAGATCACGCAGAGGTCACATTCTCAAGTTACAACACAACTAATCAAACATATTAATTATCTTTAACTTCACACATTGCAAACTTCACACATTGCAAGCTTCCATTGGTCAATTTAGTTCTTTACACCCTATAAAAGCCTGCCCCGCATTTTATCGCTGTTGCAACATTTTCCCTGAATTCATTGTAGTTCACACAATGTGCAGTGGGAAATGTTATAGTTTGAGTGCATGCACTAACACAATGTGTGGTTTGGCATCCGTTCCACACATGTATGGTCGAAGTAAACAGTGATTCTGAAGGCTTCCCTCTCTGAAAGAAGAAGGTGCCTGTGTGTCCAGTCAGCCATTGCAGAACTTCTGGGACAGAAAGGGCAACCTCATCCTGAGTAGTTCCATCTGCGGAAATGAAAATGAGACAATTTCAAAATAACATCGTACAATTGGACCAAAATCACAAAGACATATTGATATTTCTCTGCTCTGTGATATTTTGGATCTGCAAAATTGCAACATCCTGCTCGGTTACAATTATACACTTGAAAAGCTTACATTTTAGTACTGTGTGGGCATGCTTGTAAATATAGGACTTTATTAGAAAGGCAATCATTTCTTTCATTCTTCATAATTTGAAGCTAAAGCAATTTGTTTATGGAGAAGTAGCAGCAGTAGATACTGTAAGACAATTACAGTGCACACTTTCTCAAAACACCAAAGTGTTCAATCTTATAATATACTTCATAAAGATTATTGTATGAGTCTTAACAACATATTTATCTCCCAGTTTACCTTATGGTGCAAACAAAACCTACCCTCAAGCTCGAGCAGGAAATCCTGGAAGTTATTTAGGATTTTTGCCTCTTTTGCACGCTTCTGAGTGCCAATTTCGTTCATTGATGGAGCCAAGTGTGACGCAATGTAGTAGGAGTCCACCTGAACAATCCATCAAGGAAAGGGGAAGATATAAGTCCAACATTACATTACGTTTATCAAATACTCCACGTTTCACCCTCATTATTCCTGTAGAACATTAAATTATATATTTCAAGTGCGTTTCTAATATATATATATATATATATACATATATATATATATATATATATATATATATATATATACACTGAACAAAAATATAAAGGCAACACTTTTGTTTTTGCTCCCATTTTTCATGAGATGAACTCAAAGATCTAAAACATTTTCTATATACACAAAATAACCATTTCTCTCAAATATTGTTCACAAATCTGAAAAGATCTGTGATAGTGAGCACTTCTCCTTTGTCGAGTTAATCCATCCCACCTCACAGGTGTGGCATATCAAGATGCTGATTAGACAGCATGATTATTGCACAGGTGTGCCTTAGGCTGGCCATAATAAAAGGCCACTCTGAAAAGTACAGTTTTGCTTTATTGGGGGGGGGGGGGGGGTCTGGGGGGGGGTCCGAAAACCCTAGGGTTAAAACCTAACCCTAACATGTCACCCATTGAGCATGTTTGGGATTGCTCTGGATCGGCGTATACGACAGCGTGTTCCAGTTCCTGCCAATATCCAGCAACTTCGCACAGCCATTGAAGAGGAGTGGACCAACATTCCACAGGCCAAAATCAACAACCTGATCAACTCTATGCGAAGGAGATGGGGGACATGTTAGGGTTAGGGTTAGTATTACATCATAAATAATAAGAAATTGTTTCAAGAGCGCATAGCCGTTGAAATATATAAGTCAATAGCTTCCATTATTTATTTTGGTCTCACGGCTTTCATGTCTATTGTTTTCTTAAAAACAGGAGGGATAAGCTGTTGAACTGCTGTTGTCTTTTGCCCGGCTCCAGTGATTGGCAAATCTGGGTGATGTCTTCTGATATGATTTAGCATGTTTGGCGTTTGTTAACATTAGCATACCGCACCGCTGTCTAACAACGCCGACACACCGTCCTCGTCAGATCCACCACTCGTACTCCATCGTTATTGTAGTCCACAGCGAACCCGAAATGTTCCCACACAGCTGATTTAAAAGAAGCAGGTGGGTTCTAGCTCCTGTGTGTTATCTGAAATCACCATACTAACTTTTCTTCTTCTTGTATTTTGTTTGTTTTGTTGTGTTTCTTCTTGTTCTTCATTTGTTGTTTGAGGGCGGCTGGCAAACAGCTTTTAGGCGCAATACGGCCCCCTGGATTATAAATAGTGTAATGGATACTGCCCTGAATGACAGACTTTTTTCCCACTCGTAAAAAAAAGGCGTATTCGTCGTGTGGTGACAACACACTCTCACTGCATAAACGTCCTGGAGCGACGCTTGGTCAGGGTCCCGAGGCGTGCAGTTGTGATGCTCCTAGGCTCCTTCAGCTTCATAAAGGGACGCAAATAGCTTTCAACTGATTGCAATGTATTCCAATCTGCGGCGGGACTTGACGTTCATGGAAGCACGGCATTCGTTTGTGTCGGCTGCCCTTAAAAGCAATGTGAGCGTCCATTCCCATTGGATAACGGAGAATTGTACACCCGGAAGTAAGTATTCCCCTTACCCCTAGTTTCCACCGGGTCCGTCTGCGCGGCGCTGTGCCGCGTTACGGATGCGCCGGGCGGTCGTACGGATCGCGGCCACTCTCGTCAATGGGTGCTATTCCACCACACGCGCAGCGTTACGGCTCAGACGCGTCCCAGAAGCGGCCCAGAAGCGGCTCGGCGCAGTGCTTCTCTAAAATTAGGATGAATCCTATTTTTGCCGCGGCGCAGCCGTAACGTAAGGTCGGGCAGGCAGACCCCCCTCGCAGGAAGTGGAAAGGTGAACATCCGGGCCAGGCACATCCCCCAAATATACTAATTTAGCACACCCCCCTCCTTCATCACAACACCTCCACTATGATATGCACAATGGACAACGAGGTTTTCATAATGGAAGTGGAAAAACACACTATTTTATATGATGTAACCAATGCTTACTACAAGGACAACATCAGAAAGGACAAGGCCTGGTTTTTAGTCGCTGCAGTTTGTGGAGTGGAAGGTAACAACTACATATTAATGTTTTAAAGTTAATTAATACTTTTAGGTACAGTACAGAGCCATTCAGTAGTTTAACATCTTGTGAAAAACGTTAAAAAACCGAATCAATAACAAAACTGCGAGCCTGCACGCACAGCGCTTTGCTTCTGAAACGCTTCTGGGACGCGTCCAATGGGTTATGGCGCTAGAGGAGGTCGGGCCAAAACCGCGGCGCAGCGCGGCGCAGACGGACCCAGTGGAAACTGGAGATTACTGTCGATTGATTTGACAGTGATATCTGCACTACTCATCGACTAAAAAACACCAGATTATCCTTGTTAATTACACAACATTGATTGGTTTAAATTGTGTGCAATGCTTTTGTATTTTTCCCCTTCGATTCGGAGAAACAAATATTTTTTCGGAGTAAAGGATGGCAGAAGACACTACACTACCCAGAATCCCCAGCTATTGTTTAGGACTACACCATGTGCTCTGTTTGACTAACCCCGTGATTAGTTCTCAAGTTCTGTGATTGGTTGACCTCCAAATGCATTCCATATGAAAAAAAAACGTTTCGTAAAATATAAAATCATACTTTATTCAGCAGTGCTTGCTTTACTCTTTGAAAGTCATCACATGAATGAATGCATTGTAATAAATGGTTCGGTTGCATTAAATATTACACATCTGTCGTATAGTTCTTTATTTGTATTTATGTGTTATATTTTATGAAAACATTTAAACAATAAGAGTCAGATTCTTGACAAAATCTACAAAAACGAAGTACTTCACTTTTAACCACAAAAGTATATCTTTCAGTATTTTTCTGAGAGAATGAAGCATTAATCTGTCAAATGTTCAAAACGGCCTTATTTCACTGAAATAGCCTCAAAATCACAAACTGCCAGTAAGAGTCTGACTCTTGACGAAATCTACAAAAACAAAGTACTTCACTTTTATCCACAAAAGTGTATATTTCAAGTAACTTTTTGAGAGAATTAAGCATAAATCTGTCAAATGTTCAAAACGGCCTTGTTTCACTGAAATAGCCTCAAAATCACAAACTGCCATTAAGAGTCAGATTCTTGACGTAATCTACAAAAACAAAGTACTTCACTTTTATCCATAAAAGTCTATCTTTCAGTAACTTTCTGAGTGAATTAAGCATAAATCTGTTAAATGTTCAAAACTGCCTCGTTTTACTGAAATAGCCTCAAAGTCACAAAGAATGTAGAAGTTTTCAGCTTTTTTCCACAAGAATGTAACTTTCAGTAACTTTTTGAGAGAATTAAGCCTAAATCTGTTAAATGTTCAAAACAGCCTTCTTTCACTGAAAAAGCCTCAAAATCACAAAGAATGTAACTTTCAGTAACTTTCTGAGAGAATTAAGCATAAATCTGTCAAATGTTAAAACGGCCTTATTTCACTGATTATTGCATCAAAATCACATTAGGTGTCAGATTCTTGACGAAATCTAATAAAACAAAGTACTTCAAATTTATCCACAAAAGTGTATCTTTCAGTAACTTTCTTACAGAATTAAGCATTAATCTGTCAAATGTTCAAAACAGCCTTGTTTCACCTACTTGTTTCACCTTGTGTCAGTAATTTTCTGAGAGAATGAAGCATACATCTGTCAAATGTTCAAAACGTCCTTATTTCACTGAAATAGCCTCAAAATCACAAACTGCCATGAAGAGTCGGATTCTTGACAAAATCTACATAAACAAAGTACTTCACTTTTTTCCACAAAAGTGTTTCTTTCAGTAACCTTTTGACAGAATTCAGCAAAAATCTGTCAAGTCATCAAAACGGCCTTGTTTAACTGAAATAGCCTCAAAATCACAAACTGCAATTAAGAGTCAGATTCTTGACGAAATCTACTAAAACAAAGGACTTTATTATCTAATGTTAAGCTTTTATCCACAAAAGTGTATTTCTCAGTAACTTTTTGAGAGAATTAAGCATAAATCTGTCAAATGTTCAAAACGGCCTTGTTTCACTCAAATAGCCTCAAAATCACAAAGAATGTATCTTTCAGTAACTTTTTGAGAGAATTAAGCATTAATCTGTCAAATGTTAAAAAGCCTTGTTTCACCTACTTGTTTCACCTACTTTCAGTACGTTTTTGAGAGAATTAAGCATAAATCTGTCAAATGTTCAAAACGGACTTGTTTCACTCAAATAGCCTCAAAATAACAAAGAATGTATCTTTCAGTAAACTTTCTGAGAGAATTAAGCATACATCTGTTAAATGTTCAAAACGGCCTTGTTTCACTGAAATAGCCTCAAAATCACAAAGAATGTATCTTTCAGTAACTTTCTGAGAGAATTAAGCATACATCTGTTAAATGTTCAAAACGGCCTTGTTTCACTGAAATAGCCTCAAAATCACAAACTGCCATTAAGAATCAGATTCTAGACGAAATCTACGAAAACAAAGTACTTCACTTTTATCCACAAAAGTGTATCTTTCAGTAACTTTTTGAGACAATTAAGCATACATCTGTCACATTTTCAAAACTGCCTTGTTTCACTGAAATAGCCTCAAAACCACAAACTGCCATTAAGAGTCAGATTCTTGACGAAATCTACAAAAACAAAGTACTGCACTTTAATCAACAAAAGTGTAGCTTTCACTAATTTTCTGAGAGAATGAAGCTTAAATCTGTCAAATGTTCAAATCGGCCTTGTTTCACTGAAATAGCCTCAAAATCACAAACTGCCATTAAGAGTCAGATTCTTGACGAAATCTACAAAAACAAAGTACTTCACTTTTATCCACAAAAGTGTATCTTTCAGTAACTTTTTGAGAGAATTAAGCATTAATCTGTCAAATATTCAAAACGGCCTTGTTTCACTGAAATAGCCTCAAAATCACAAAGAATGTATCTTTCAGTAACTTTCTGAGAGAATTAAGCATAAATCTGTCAAATGTTCAAAACGGCCTTGTTTCACTGAAATAGCCTCAAAATCACAAAGAATGTAGAAGTGTTCAGCTTTTTTCCACAAGAATGTATCTTTCAGTAACTTGTTGAGAGAATTAAGCATAAATGTAGAAGTGTTCAGCTTTTTTCCACAAGAATGTATCTTTCAGTAACTTTTTGAGAGAATTACGCATAAATGTAGAAGTGTTCAGCTTTTTTCCACAAGAATGTATCTTTCAGTAACTTTTTGAGAGAATTAAGCATAAATCTGTTAAATGTTCAAAATGGCCTCGTTTCACTGAAATAGCCTCAAAATCACAAAGAATGTATCTTTGAGAGAATTAAGCACTACTCTGTTACATTTTCAAAATGGTCTTGTTTCACTGAAATAGCCTCAAAATCACAAAGAATGTATCTTTCAGTAACTTTTTGAGAGAATTAAGCACTACTCTGTTACATTTTCAAAACGGCCTTGTTTCACTGAAATAGCCTCAAAATCACAAAGAATGTAGAAGTGTTCAGCTTTTTTCCACAAGAATGTATCTTTCAGTAACCTTTTGAGAGAATTACGCATAAATGTAGAAGTGTTCAGCTTTTTTCCACAAGAATTTATCTTTCAGTAAGTTTTTGAGAGAATTAAGCATAAATCTGTCAAATGTTCAAAACGGCCTTGTTTCACTGAAATAGCTTCAAAATCACAAAGAATGTAGAAGTGTTCAGCTTTTTTCGACAAGAATATATCTTTCAGTAACCTTTTGAGAGAATTACGCATAAATGTAGAAGTGTTCAGCTTTTTTCCACAAGAATGTATCTTTCAGTAACTTTTTGAGAGAATTACGCATAAATGTAGAAGTGTTCAGCTTTTTTCCACAAGAATGTATCTTTCAGTAACTTTTTGAGAGAATTAAGCATAAATCTGTTAAATGTTCAAAATGGCCTCGTTTCACTGAAATAGCCTCAAAATCACAAAGAATGTATCTTTCAGTAACTTTTTGAGAGAATTAAGCACTACTCTGTTACATTTTCAAAATGGTCTTGTTTCACTGAAATAGCCTCAAAATCACAAAGAATGAATCTTTCAGTAGAGTTTTGAGAGAATTATGCATAAATGTAGAAGTCTTCAGCTTTTTTCCACAAGAAT
This sequence comes from Notothenia rossii, assembly GCF_949606895.1. Lineage (NCBI taxonomy): Eukaryota > Metazoa > Chordata > Actinopteri > Perciformes > Nototheniidae > Notothenia > Notothenia rossii. The sequence continues at coordinate 52,594,751 of NC_136904.1, read as the reverse complement.
GTATCTTTCAGTAAGTTTTTGAGAGAATTAAGCATAAATCTGACAAATGTTGAAAACGGGCTTGTTTCACTGAAATAGCCTCAAAATCACAAAGAATGTAGAAGTGTTCCGCTTTTTTCGACAATAATGTATCTTTCAGTAACCTTTTGAGAGAATTACGCATAAATGTAGAAGTGTTCAGCTTTTTTCCACAAGAATGTATCTTTCAGTAACTTGTTGAGAGAATTAAGCATAAATCTGTTACCTTTTCAAAATGGCCTTGTTTCACTGAAATAGCCTCAAAATCACAAAGAATGTAGAAGTGTTCAGCTTTTTTCCACAAGAATGTATCTTTCAGTAAGTTTTTGAGAGAATTAAGCATAAATCTGTCAAATGTTGGAAACGGGCGTGTTTCACTGAAATAGTCTCAAAATCACAAAGAATGTAGAAGTGTTCAGCTTTTTTCGACAAGAATGTATCTTTCAGTAACCTTTTGAGAGAATTACGCATACATGTAGAAGTGTTCAGCTTTTTTCCACAAGAATGTATCTTTCAGTAACTTTTTGAGAGAATTAAGCATAAATCTGTTAAATGTTCAAAACAGCCTTGTTTCACTGAAATAGCCTCAAAATCAAAAAGAATGTATCTTTCAGTAACTTTTTGAGAGAATTAAGCATAAATCTGTTAAATGTTCAAAACAGCCTTATTTCACTGAAATAGCCACAAAATCACAAAGAATGCATAAATCTGTTACATTTTCAAAATGGTTTTGTTTCACTGAAATGGTCTCAAAATCACAAAGAATGTATCTTTCAGTAACTTTCTGAGATAATTAAGCATAAATCTGTTACCTTTTCAAAATGGCCTTGTTTCACTGAAATAGCCTCAAAATCACAAAGAATGTAGAAGTGTTCAGCTTTTTTCCACAAGAATGTATCTTTCAGTAACTTTTTGAGAGAATTGAGTAAATGTAGAAGTGTTCAGCTTTTTTCCACAAGAATGTATCTTTCAGTAACTTTTTGAGAGAATTGAGTAAATGTAGAAGTGTTCAGCTTTTTTCCACAATAATGTATCTTTCAGTAACTTTTTGAGAGGATTACGCATAAATGTAGAAGTGTTCAGCTTTTTTCCACAAGAATGTATCTTTCAGTAACTTTTTATGAGAATTAAGCATAAATCTGTTAAATGTTCAAAACGGCCTTGTTTCAATGAAATATTCTCAAAATCAAAAAGAATGTATCTTTTAGTAACGTTTTGAGAGAATTAAGCATTACTCTGTAAAATTTTCAAAATGGTCTTGTTTCACTGAAATAGCCTCAAAATCACAAAGAATGTATCTTTCAGTAGCGTTTTGAGAGAATTACGCATAAATGTAGAAGTGTTCAGCTTTTTTCCACAAGAATGTATCTTTCCGTAACTTTTTGAGAGAATTAAGCATAAATCCGTTAAATGTTCAAAACAGCCTTATTTCACTGAAATAGCCACAAAATCACAAAGAATGCATCTTTCAGTGACTTTTGGAGAGAATTAAGCATAAATCTGTTAAATTTTCAAAATGGCCTTATTTCACTGAAATAGCCACAAAATCACAAAGAATGCATCTTTCAGTGACTTTTGGAGAGAATTAAGCATAAATCTGTTAAATTTTCAAAATGGCCTTGTTTCACTGAAATAGCCTCAAAATCACAAAGAATGTATCTTTCAGTAACTTTTTGAGATAATTAAGCATAAATCTGTTACCTTTTCAAAATGGCCTTGTTTCACTGAAATAGCCTCAAAATCACAAAGAATGTAGAAGTGTTCAGCTTTTTTCCACAAGAATGTATCTTTCAGTAAGTTTTTGAGAGAATTAAGCATAAATCTGTCAAATGTTGGAAACGGGCGTGTTTCACTGAAATAGCCTCAAAATCACAAAGAATGTAGAAGTGTTCAGCTTTTTTCGACAAGAATGTATCTTTCAGTAACCTTTTGAGAGAATTACGCATAAATGTAGAAGTGTTCAGCTTTTTTCCACAAGAATGTATCTTTCAGTAACTTTTTGAGAGAATTAAGCATAAATCTGTTAAATGTTCAAAACAGCCTTATTTCACTGAAATAGCCACAAAATCACAAAGAATGCATAAATCTGTTACATTTTCAAAATGGCCTTGTTTCACTGAAATGGTCAAAAAATCACAAAGAATGTATCTTTCAGTAACTTTCTGAGATAATTAAGCATAAGTCTCTCAAATGTTCAAAACGGCCTTGTTTCACTGAAATAGCCTCAAAATCACAAAGAATGTAGAAGTGTTCAGCTTTTTTCCACAAGAATGTATCTTTCAGTAACTTTTTGAGAGAATTAAGCATAAATCTGTTAAATGTTAAAAACAGCCTTATTTCACTGAAATAGCCACAAAATCACAAAGAATGCATCTTTCAGTGACTTTTGGAGAGAATTAAGCATAAATCTGTTAAATGTTCAAAACAGCCTTGTTTCACTGAAATAGCCTCAAAATCACAAATAATGTATCTTTCAGTAACTTTTTGAGATAATTAAGCATAAATCTGTTACCTTTTCAAAATGGCCTTGTTTCACTGAAATAGCCTCAAAATCACAAAGAATGTAGAAGTGTTCAGCTTTTTTCCACAAGAATGTATCTTTCAGTAAGTTTTTGAGAGAATTAAGCATAAATCTGTCAAATGTTGGAAACGGGCGTGTTTCACTGAAATAGTCTCAAAATCACAAAGAATGTAGAAGTGTTCAGCTTTTTTCGACAAGAATGTATCTTTCAGTAACCTTTTGAGAGAATTACGCATACATGTAGAAGTGTTCAGCTTTTTTCCACAAGAATGTATCTTTCAGTAACTTTTTGAGAGAATTAAGCATAAATCTGTTAAATGTTCAAAACAGCCTTGTTTCACTGAAATAGCCTCAAAATCAAAAAGAATGTATCTTTCAGTAACTTTTTGAGAGAATTAAGCATAAATCTGTTAAATGTTCAAAACAGCCTTATTTCACTGAAATAGCCACAAAATCACAAAGAATGCATAAATCTGTTACATTTTCAAAATGGTTTTGTTTCACTGAAATGGTCTCAAAATCACAAAGAATGTATCTTTCAGTAACTTTCTGAGATAATTAAGCATAAATCTGTTACCTTTTCAAAATGGCCTTGTTTCACTGAAATAGCCTCAAAATCACAAAGAATGTAGAAGTGTTCAACTTTTTTCCACAAGAATGTATCTTTCAGTAACTTTTTGAGAGAATTGAGTAAATGTAGAAGTGTTCAGCTTTTTTCCACAAGAATGTATCTTTCAGTAACTTTTTGAGAGAATTGAGTAAATGTAGAAGTGTTCAGCTTTTTTCCACAATAATGTATCTTTCAGTAACTTTTTGAGAGGATTACGCATAAATGTAGAAGTGTTCAGCTTTTTTCCACAAGAATGTATCTTTCAGTAACTTTTTATGAGAATTAAGCATAAATCTGTTAAATGTTCAAAACGGCCTTGTTTCAATGAAATATTCTCAAAATCAAAAAGAATGTATCTTTTAGTAACGTTTTGAGAGAATTAAGCATTACTCTGTAAAATTTTCAAAATGGTCTTGTTTCACTGAAATAGCCTCAAAATCACAAAGAATGTATCTTTCAGTAGCGTTTTGAGAGAATTACGCATAAATGTAGAAGTGTTCAGCTTTTTTCCACAAGAATGTATCTTTCCGTAACTTTTTGAGAGAATTAAGCATAAATCCGTTAAATGTTCAAAACAGCCTTATTTCACTGAAATAGCCACAAAATCACAAAGAATGCATCTTTCAGTGACTTTTGGAGAGAATTAAGCATAAATCTGTTAAATTTTCAAAATGGCCTTATTTCACTGAAATAGCCACAAAATCACAAAGAATGCATCTTTCAGTGACTTTTGGAGAGAATTAAGCATAAATCTGTTAAATTTTCAAAATGGCCTTGTTTCACTGAAATAGCCTCAAAATCACAAAGAATGTATCTTTCAGTAACTTTTTGAGATAATTAAGCATAAATCTGTTACCTTTTCAAAATGGCCTTGTTTCACTGAAATAGCCTCAAAATCACAAAGAATGTAGAAGTGTTCAGCTTTTTTCCACAAGAATGTATCTTTCAGTAAGTTTTTGAGAGAATTAAGCATAAATCTGTCAAATGTTGGAAACGGGCGTGTTTCACTGAAATAGCCTCAAAATCACAAAGAATGTAGAAGTGTTCAGCTTTTTTCGACAAGAATGTATCTTTCAGTAACCTTTTGAGAGAATTACGCATAAATGTAGAAGTGTTCAGCTTTTTTCCACAAGAATGTATCTTTCAGTAACTTTTTGAGAGAATTAAGCATAAATCTGTTAAATGTTCAAAACAGCCTTATTTCACTGAAATAGCCACAAAATCACAAAGAATGCATAAATCTGTTACATTTTCAAAATGGCCTTGTTTCACTGAAATGGTCAAAAAATCACAAAGAATGTATCTTTCAGTAACTTTCTGAGATAATTAAGCATAAGTCTCTCAAATGTTCAAAACGGCCTTGTTTCACTGAAATAGCCTCAAAATCACAAAGAATGTAGAAGTGTTCAGCTTTTTTCCACAAGAATGTATCTTTCAGTAACTTTTTGAGAGAATTAAGCATAAATCTGTTAAATGTTAAAAACAGCCTTATTTCACTGAAATAGCCACAAAATCACAAAGAATGCATCTTTCAGTGACTTTTGGAGAGAATTAAGCATAAATCTGTTAAATGTTCAAAACAGCCTTGTTTCACTGAAATAGCCTCAAAATCACAAATAATGTATCTTTCAGTAACTTTTTGAGATAATTAAGCATAAATCTGTTACCTTTTCAAAATGGCCTTGTTTCACTGAAATAGCCTCAAAATCACAAAGAATGTAGAAGTGTTCAGCTTTTTTCCACAAGAATGTATCTTTCAGTAAGTTTTTGAGAGAATTAAGCATAAATCTGTCAAATGTTGGAAACGGGCGTGTTTCACTGAAATAGTCTCAAAATCACAAAGAATGTAGAAGTCTTCAGCTTTTTTCGACAAGAATGTATCTTTCAGTAACCTTTTGAGAGAATTACGCATACATGTAGAAGTGTTCAGCTTTTTTCCACAAGAATGTATCTTTCAGTAACTTTTTGAGAGAATTAAGCATAAATCTGTTAAATGTTCAAAACAGCCTTGTTTCACTGAAATAGCCTCAAAATCAAAAAGAATGTATCTTTCAGTAACTTTTTGAGAGAATTAAGCATAAATCTGTTAAATGTTCAAAACAGCCTTATTTCACTGAAATAGCCACAAAATCACAAAGAATGCATAAATCTGTTACATTTTCAAAATGGTTTTGTTTCACTGAAATGGTCTCAAAATCACAAAGAATGTATCTTTCAGTAACTTTCTGAGATAATTAAGCATAAATCTGTTACCTTTTCAAAATGGCCTTGTTTCACTGAAATAGCCTCAAAATCACAAAGAATGTAGAAGTGTTCAGCTTTTTTCCACAAGAATGTATCTTTCAGTAACTTTTTGAGAGAATTGAGTAAATGTAGAAGTGTTCAGCTTTTTTCCACAAGAATGTATCTTTCAGTAACTTTTTGAGAGAATTGAGTAAATGTAGAAGTGTTCAGCTTTTTTCCACAATCATGTATCTTTCAGTAACTTTTTGAGAGGATTACGCATAAATGTAGAAGTGTTCAGCTTTTTTCCACAAGAATGTATCTTTCAGTAACTTTTTATGAGAATTAAGCATAAATCTGTTAAATGTTCAAAACGGCCTTGTTTCAATGAAATATTCTCAAAATCACAAAGAATGTATCTTTTAGTAACGTTTTGAGAGAATTAAGCATTACTCTGTTAAATTTTCAAAATGGTCTTGTTTCACTGAAATAGCCTCAAAATCACAAAGAATGTATCTTTCAGTAGCGTTTTGAGAGAATTACGCATAAATGTAGAAGTGTTCAGCTTTTTTCCACAAGAATGTATCTTTCAGTAACTTTTTGAGAGAATTAAGCATAAATCCGTTAAATGTTCAAAACAGCCTTATTTCACTGAAATAGCCACAAAATCACAAAGAATGCATCTTTCAGTGACTTTTGGAGAGAATTAAGCATAAATCTGTTAAATGTTCAAAACAGC
>NC_136904.1:52476682-52588440 GCF_949606895.1 Notothenia rossii | reverse complement strand
TAGAAGTGTTCAACTTTTTTCCACAAGAAAGTATCTTTCAGTAACTTTTGAGAGAAATAAGCATAGGTGTAGAAGTGTTCAGCTTTTTTCTACAAGAATGTATCTTTCAGTAACTTTCTGAGAGAAATAAGTATAAATCTGTCAAATGTACAAAACGGCCGTGTTTCAATGAAATAGCCTCAAAATCACAAAGAATGTATCTTTCAGTAACTTTCTGAGAGAATTAAGTATAAATCTGTCAAATGTTCAAAAGGGCCTTGTTTCACTGAAATAGCCTCAAAATCACAAAGAATGTAGAAGTGTTCAACTTTTTTCCACAAGAATGTATCTCTTCAGTAACTTTTTGATGAGAATAAAGCATAAATGTAGAAGTGTTCAGCTTTTTTCCACAAGAATGTATCTTTCAGTAACTTTCTGAGAGAATTGAGCATAAATCTGTCAAATGTTCAAAACGGCCTTGTTTCACAAAAATAGCCTCAAAATCACAAACTGCCATTAAGGAGTCAGATTCTTGACGAAATCTACGAAAACAAAGGTACTTCACTTTTATCCAAAAAAAGTGTATATTTAAGTAACTTTCTGAGAGAATTAAGCATTAATCTGTCAAATGTTCAAAATGGGCCTTGTTTCACCTAGTTGTTTAATTTTTTGAGAGAATTAAGTATAAATCTGTCAAATGTTCAAAACGGCCTTGTTTCACTGAAATAGTCTCAAAATCACAAAGAATGTATCTTTCAGTAACTTTCTCAGAGAATTAAGTATGAATCTGTCAAATGTTCAAAACGGCCTTGTTCACTGAAATAGCCTCAAAATCACAAAGAATGTATCTTTCAGTAGCTTTTTGAGAGAATTAAGCATAAAACTGTTAAATGTTCAAAACAGCCTTTTTTTTACTGAAATAGCCTCAAAATCACAAAGAATGTAGAAGTGTTCAGCTTTGTTCCACAAGAATGTACATTTCAGTAACTTTCTGAGAGAATTAAGTATAAATCTGTCAACAGTTCAAAACGGCCTTGTTTCACTGAAATAGCCTCAAAATCACAAAGAATGTATCTTTCTGTAAACTTTTTGAGAGAATTAAGAATAAATCTGTTAAATTTTCAAAATGGCCTTGTTTCACTGAAATAGCCTCAAAATCACAAAGAATGTAGAAGTGTTCAACTTTTTTCCACAAGAATGTATCTTTCAGTAACTTTTTGAGAGAATTAAGCATAAATCTGTTAAATGTTCCAAACGGCTTTGTGTCACTGAAATAGCCTCAAAATCACAAAGAATGTAGAAGTATTCAGCTTTTTTCTCACAAGAATGTATCTTTCAGTAACTTTTTGAGAGAATTGAGTAAATGTAGATGTGTTCAGCTTTTTTCCACAAGAATGTATCTTTCAGGAACTTTTTGAGAGAATTGAGTATATGTAGAAGTGTTCAACTTTTTCCACAAGAAAGTATCTTTCAGTAACCTTTTGAGAGAATTAAGCATAAATGTAGAAGTGTTCAGCTTTTTTCCACAAGAATGTATCTTTCAGTAACTTTCTGAGAGAATTAAGTATAAATCTGTCAAATGTTCAAAACGGCCGTGTTTCAATGAAATAGTCTCAAAATCACAAAGAATGTATCATTTCAGTAACTTTTGAGAGAATTAAGTATAAAATCTTCAAATGTTCAAACGGCCTTGTTTCACTGAAATAGCCTCAAAAATCACAAAGAATGTAGAAGTGTTCAGCTTTTTTTCCACAAGAATGTATCTTTCAGTAACTTTTTGAGAGAATTGAGTAAATGTAGATGTGTTCAGCTTTTTTCTACAAGAATGTATCTTTCAGTAACTTTTTTGAGAGAATTAAGTAAATGTAGAAGTGTTCAGCTTTTTTCCACAAGAATGTATCTTTCAGTAACTTTCTGAGAGAATTAAGTATAAATCTGTCAACAGTTCAAAACGGCCTTGTTTCACTGAATAGCCTCAAAATCACAAAGAATGCAGAAGTGTTCAACTTTTTTCCACAAGAAAGTATCTTCAGTAACTTTTTGAGAGAATTAAGCATAAATGTAGAAGTGTTCAGCTTTTTTCCACAAGAATGTATCTTTCAGTAACTTTCTGAGAGAATTAAGTATAAATTTGTCAAATGTTCAAAACGGCCGTGTTTCAATGAAATAGCCTCAAAATCACAAAGAATGTATCTTTCAGTAACTTGCTGAGAGAATTAAGTATAAATCTGTCAACAGTTCAAAACGGCCTTGTTTCACTGAAATAGCCTCAAAATCACAAAGAATGTATCTTTCAGTAACTTTTTCAGAGATTAAGAATAAATCTGTTAAATTTTCAAATGGCCTTGTTTCACTGAAATAGCCTCAAAATCACAAAGAATGTAGAAGTTATCAGCTTTTTTCGACAAGAATGTATCTTTCAGTAACGTTTTGAGAGAATTAAGCATAAATGTAGAAGTGTTCAGCCGTGTTTCAATGAAATAGCCTCAAAATCACAAAGAATGTAGAAGTGTTCAGCTTTTTTCCACAAGAATGTATATTTCAGTTACTTTTTGAGAGAATTAAGCATAAATCTGTTACATTTTCAAAACGGCCTTCTTTCACTGAAAAGCCTCAAAATCACAAAGAATGTATCTTTCAGTAACTTTTTGAGAAAATCAAGCATAAATCTTTCAAATGTTTAAAAACAAAAGTAGTCTTTCAGTAACCTTTTTGAGGAGAATTAAGCATAAATCTGTCAAATGTTCAAAAACGGCATTGTTTTACCAAAATAGCGTCTCAAATCTCAAAGTGCCATCAACAGTCACATTCTTAACTAAATATACTAACACAAAGTACTTCATTTTCTAGTGTTCAGCTTCTATCCCAAAAAGTTTATCTTTGAGTAACTTTTTGAGATAATCAAGCGTAAATCTTTCAAATTTGCAATTAAAAGTTTATCTCTTTCAGTAACATTTTGAGAGAATTAAGCATACATCTGTCAATGTTCAAAACGGCATTGTTTCACTGAAGTAGAGTCAACATCACAAAGTACCATTAAGAGTCACATTCTTAACAAAAAACTAACAACACAAATTACTTCATTTTCTAGTTTTCATATTTTATACACAGAAATGTATCTTTCAGTAACTTTTTGAGTAAATCAAGCATAAATCTTTCAAATGTTTAAAAACAAAAGTATCTTTCATTAACGTTTTGAGAGAATTAAGCATAAATCTGTCAAATGTTCAAAACTGCATTGTTTTATCAAAATAGGGTCAAAATCACAAAGTGCCATCAACAGTCACATTCTTAACTAAATATACTAACACAAAGTACTTCATTTTCTAGTGTTCAGCTTTTGTCCAAAAAACTATCTTTCAGTAACTTTTTGAGAGAATCAAGCATAAATCTTTAAAATATGTAAATAAAAGTGTATCTTTCAGTAAAATGTTGAGATAATCAAGCATAAATCTGTCAAATGTGTAAAAAAAATGTATCTTTCAGTAACTTTTTGAGAAAATCAAGCATAAATCTTTCAAATGTGTAAAAAAAAGTGTATCTTTCAGTAACCTTTTGAGAGAATTAAGCATAAATCTGTCAAATGTTTAAAACTGCATTGTTTCAATTAAATAGCGTCAAAATCAAAAAGTGCCATTAACAGTCACATTCTTAACGAAACCTACTAACAAAAATATCTAGTGTTCAGCTTTTATCCAGAAAAGTGTATCTTGCAGTATCCTTTTGAGAGAATCATGCATAACTCTTTAAATTGTGTAAAAAAAAGTGTAGCTTTAATTTTTTTTTCACTGAAATAGCGTCGAAATCACAAAGTACCATTAAAGTCACATTCTTAACGAAATCTATTAACACAAAGTACTTAATTTTCTAGTTTTCAGCCTTTATCCAAAAAAGTGTATCTTTCAGTAACCTTTTGAGAAAATTAAGCATAAATCTGTCAAATGTTCAAAACGGCATTGTTTCACTGAAATAACGTCAAAATTAAGAAGTGCCATCAACAGTCACATTCTTAACGAAACCTACTAACACAAATATCTAGTGTTCAGCTTCTATCCAAAAAACTGTATCTTTTAGTAACTTTTTGAGAGAATTAAGCTTAAATCTGTCAAATGTTCACTGAAATAGTCAAAATCAAAAAGTGCCATTATGAGTCACATTCTTAAAGAGATCTACTAACATAAAACACAAAATAATTCATTTTCTAGTTTTCAGTTTTTATCCACAAAGATGTATCTAACAGTAACTTTGAGAGAATTAAGCATAAATCTGTCAAATGTTCAAAACGGCATTGTTTCACTGAAATAGTCAAAATCAAAAAGTGCCATCAACAGTCACATTCTTAACTAAATATACTAACACAAAGTACTTCATTTTCTAGTGTTTAACTTTTATCCAGAAAAGTGTATCTTTCAGTAACTTTTTGAGAGAATCAAGCATAAATCTTTCAAATCTGCAAATAAAAGTGTATCTTTCAGTAACATTTTGAAAGAATTAAGCATAAATCTGTCAAATGTGGAAAAAAAAGTGTATCTTTCAGTAACGTTTTGAGAGAATTAGGCATAAATTTGTCAAATGTTCAAAACGGCATTGTTTTACAGAAAAAGCGTCAAAATCACAAAGTGCCATCAACAGTCATATTTTTAACGAAAATCTACGAACACAAAACACTAAATAATACATTTTCTAGTTTTCAGCTTTAATTCACAAAAGTGTATCTTTCAGTAAAATGTTGAGGTAATCAAGCATAAATCTGTGAAATGTGTAAAAAAAGTGTATCTTTCAGTAACATTTTGGGAGAATTAAGCATAAATCTGTCAAATGTTAATAACGGCATTTTTTCACTGAATTAGCGTCAAAATCACAAACTGCCATTAAGAGTCAAATTCTTAACAAAAATCTACCAACACAAATTACTTCATTTTCTAGTGTTCAGCTTTTATCCAGAAAATCAAGCATAAATCTTTCAAATGTGTAAAACCAAAAGTATCTTTCAGTAACCTTTTGAGAGAATTAAGCATAAATCTGTCAAATGTTCAAAACGGCATTGTTTTACAGAAATAGCGTCAAAATCACAAAGTGCCATCAACAGTCACATTCTTAACGAAATATACTAACACAAAGTACTTCATTTTCTAGTGTTCAGTTTTTATCCAAAAAGTGTATCTTTCAGTAACCTTTTGAGATAATCAAGCATAAATCTTTCAAATGTTTAAAAATAAAAGTATCTTTCAGTAACATTTTGAGAGAATTAAGCATAAATCAGTCAAAGATTCAAAACGGCATTGTTTCACTGAAATAGCGTCAAAATCACAAAGTGCCATTAACAGTCAAATTTCTTAACGAAAATCTACTAACATAAAACACAAAATAATTCATTTTCTAGTTTTCAGTTTTTATCCACAAAGATGTATCTAACAGTAACTTTGAGAGAATTAAGCATAAATCTGTCAAATATTCAAAACGGCATTGTTTCACTGAAATAGTCAAAATCAAAAAGTGCCATCAACAGTCACATTCTTAACGAAAATCATCTACTAACACAAAATACTTCATTTTCTAGTGTTCTGATTTCATCCAGAAAAGTGTATCTTTCAGTAACTTTTTCAGAGAATCAAGCATAAATCTTTCAAATGTGTAAAAAAAAGTGTATCTTTAATTATTTTTTTTAGAAGATCAAGCATAAATCAGTCAAAGGTTCAAAATGGCATTGTTTCACTGAAATAGCGTCGAAATCACAAAGTGCCGTTAAGAATCACATTCTTAACGAAATCTACTAACACAAAGTACTTCATTTTCTAGTTTTCAGCTTTTATCAAAAAAGTGTATGTTTCAGTAACTTTTTGAGAAAATGAAGCATAAATCTTTCAAATGTGTAAAAACAAAAGTATCTTTCAGTAACTTTTTGAGAGAATTAAGCATAAATCTTTCAAATGTTAAAAACTGCATTGTTTTATCAAAATAGCGTCAAAATCACAAAGTGCCATCAACAGTCACATTCTTAACTAAATATACTAACACAAAGTACTTCATTTTCTAGTGTTTAACTTTTATCCAGAAAAGTGTATCTTTCAGTAACTTTTTGAGAGAATCAAGCATAAATCTTTCAAATGTGCAAATAAAAGTGTATCTTTCAGTAACATTTTGAAAGAATTAAGCATAAATCTGTCAAATGTGTAAAAAAAAGTGTATCTTTCAGTAACGTTTTGAGAGAATTAGGCATAAATTTGTCAAATGTTCAAAACGGCATTGTTTTACAGAAAAAGCGTCAAAATCACAAAGTGCCATCAACAGTCATATTCTTAACGAAAATCTACGAACACAAAACACAAAATAATACATTTTCTAGTTTTCAGCTTTAATTCACAAAAGTGTATCTTTCACTAAAATGTTGAGGTAATCAAGCATAAATCTGTGAAATGTGTAAAAAAAGTGTATCTTTCAGTAACATTTTGGGAGAATTAAGCATAAATCTGTCAAATGTTAATAACGGCATTTTTTCACTGAATTAGCGTCAAAATCACAAACTGCCATTAAGAGTCAAATTCTTAACAAATATCTACCAACACAAATTACTTCATTTTCTAGTGTTCAATTTTTATCCAAAAAAGTGTATCTTTCAATAACTTTATGAGAAAATCAAGCATAAATCTTTCAAATGTGTAAAAACAAAAGTATCTTTCAGTAACCTTTTGAGAGAATTAAGCATAAATCTGTCAAATGTTCAAAACGGCATTGTTTTACAGAAATAGCGTCAAAATCACAAAGTGCCAACAACAGTCACATTCTTAACGAAATATACTAACACGAAGTACTTCATTTTCTAGTGTTCAGTTTTTATCCAAAAAGTGTATCTTTCAGTAACCTTTTGAGAAAATCAAGCATAAATCTTTCAAATGTGTAAAAATAAAAGTATCTTTCAGTAACATTTTGAGAGAATTAAGCATAAATCAGTCAAAGATTCAAAACTGCATTGTTTCACTGAAATAGCGTCAAAATCACAAAGTGCCATTAACAGTCACATTCTTAACAAAACCTACTAAAAAAATATCTGGTGTTCAGCTTTTATCCAGAAAAGTGTATCTTGCAGTAACGTTTTGAGAGAATCATGCATAAATCTTTAAATTGTGTAAAAAAAAGTGTAGCTTTAATTACTTCTTTTTAGAAAATCAAGCATAAATCAGTCAAAGGTTCAAAATGAAGTTGTTTCACCGAAATAGCGTCAAAATCACAAAGTGCCATTAACGGTCACATTTCTTAACGAAAATCTACTAACACAAAACACAAAATAATTCATTTTCTATTCTTCGGCTTTTATCCACAAAAGTGTATCTTTCAGTAACTTTTTGAGAGAATTAAGCATAAATCTGTCAAATGTTTAAAACTGCATTGTTTCAATTAAATAGCGTCAAAATCAAAAAGTGCCATTAACAGTCACATTCTTAACAAAACCTACTAAAAAAATATCTAGTGTTCAGCTTTTATCCAGAAAAGTTTATCTTGCAGTAACGTTTTGAGAGAATCATGCTTAAATCTTTAAATTGTGTAAAACAAAGTGTAGCTTTAATTACTTCTTTTTAGAAAATCAAGCATAAATCAGTCAAAGGTTCAAAATGACGTTGTTTCACCGAAATAGCGTCGAAATCACAAAGTACCATTAAAGTCACATTCTTAACGAAATCTATCAACACAAAGTACTTCATTTTCTAGTTTTCAGCTTTTATCCCAAAAAATGTACCTTTCAGTAACGTTTTGAGAAAATTAAGCATAAATCAGCCAAAGGTTCAAACGGCATTGTTTCACTGAAATAGCGTCAAAATCACAAAGTGCCATTAAGAGTCACATTCTTAACGAAATCTACTAACACAAAGTACTTCATTTTCTAGTTTTCAGCCTTTATCCAAAAAAGTGTATCTTTCAGTAACTTTTTGAGAAAATTAAGCATAAATCTGTCAAATGTTCAAAACGGCATTGTTTCACTAAAATAGCGTCAAAATCAAAAAGTGCAATCAACAGTCACATTCTTAACGAAACCTACTAACACAAATATCTAGTGTTCAGCTTTTATCCAGAAAAGTGTATCTTGCAGTAACGTTTTGAGAGAATCATGCATAAATCTTTAAATTGTGTAAAAACAAGTGTAGCTTTAATTACTTCTTTTTAGAAAATCAAGCATAAATCAGTCAAAGGTTCAAAATGACGTTGTTTCACTGAAATAGCGTCGAAATCACAAAGAACCATTAAAGTCATATTCTTAACGAAATCTATTAACACAAAGTACTTCATTTTCTAGTTTTCAGCTTTTATCCAAAAAAATGTACCTTTCAGTAACGTTTTGAGAAAATTAAGCATAAATCAGCCAAAGGTTCAAAACGGCATTGTTTCACTGAAATAGCGTCAAAATCACAAAGTGCCATTAACAGTCATATTCTTAACGAAAATCTACTAAAACAAAACACAAAATAATTCATTTTCTATTCTTCGGCTTTTATCCACAAAAGTGTATCTTTCAGTAACTTTTTGAGAGAATTAAGCATAAATCTGTCAAATGTTTAAAACTGCATTGTTTCAATTAAATAGCGTCAAAATCAAAAAGTGCCATTAACAGTCACATTCTTAACGAAACCTACTAACAAAAATATCTAGTGTTCAGCTTTTATCCAGAAAAGTGTATCTTGCAGTAACGTTTTGAGAGAATCATGCATAAATCTTTAAATTGTGTAAAAAAAAGTGTAGTTTTAATTACTTCTTTTTAGAAAATCAAGCATAAATCAGTCAAAGGTTCAAAATGACGTTGTTTCACTGAAATAGCGTCGAAATCACAAAGAACCATTAAAGTCATATTCTTAACGAAATCTATTAACACAAAGTACTTCATTTTCTAGTTTTCAGCTTTTATCCAAAAAAATGTACCTTTCAGTAACGTTTTGAGAAAATTAAGCATAAATCAGCCAAAGGTTCAAAACGGCATTGTTTCACTGAAATAGCGTCAAAATCACAAAGTGCCATTAAGAGTCACATTCTTAACGAAATCTACTAACACAAAGTACTTCATTTTCTAGTTTTCAGCCTTTATCCACAAAAGTGTATCTTTCAGTAACTTTTTGAGAAAATTAAGCATAAATCTGTCAAATGTTCAAAACGGCATTGTTTCACTGAAATAGCGTCAAAATCAAAAAGTGCCATCAACAGTCACATTCTTAACGAAACCTACTAACACAAATATCTAGTGTTCAGCTTTTATCCAAAAAACTGTATCTTTTAGTAACTTTTTGAGAGAATTAAGCTTAAATCTGTCAAATGTTCAAAACGGCATTGTTTCACTGAAATAGTCAAAATCAAAAAGTGCCATTATGAGTCACATTCTTAACGAGATCTACTAACATAAAACACAAAATAATTGATTTTTTAGTTTTCAGTTTTTATCCACAGAGATGTATCTAACAGTAACTTTGAGAGAATTAAGCATAAATCTGTCAAATGTTCAAAACGGCATTGTTTTACCAAAATAGCGTCAAAATCACAAAGTGCCATCAACAGTCACATTCTTAACTAAATATACTAACACAAAGTACTTATTTTTCTAGTTTTCAGCTTTTATCAAAAAAGTGTATGTTTCAGTAACTTTTTGAGAAAATCAAGCATAAATCTTTCAAATGTGTAAAAACAAAAGTATCTTTCAGTAACTTTTTGAGAGAATTAAGCATAAATCTGCCAAGTGTTCAAAACTGCATTGTTTTATCAAAATAGCGTCAAAATCACAAAGTGCCATCAACAGTCACATTCTTAACTAAATATACTAACACAAAGTTCTTCATTTTCTAGTGTTCAGCTTTTATCCAGAAAAGTGTATCTTTCAGTAACTTTTTGAGAGAATCAAGCATAAATCTTTCAAATGTGCAAATAAAAGTGTATTTTTCAGTAACATTTTGAAAGAATTAAGCATAAATCTGTCAAATGTGTAAAAAAAGTGTATCTTTCAGTAACGTTTTGAGAGAATTAAACATAAATCTGTCAAAGGTTCAAATGACGTTGTTTCACTGAAATAGCGTCGAAATCACAAAGAACCATTAAAGTCATATTCTTAACGAAATCTATTAACACAAAGTACTTCATTTTCTAGTTTTCAGCTTTTATCCAAAAAAATGTACCTTTCAGTAACGTTTTGAGAAAATTAAGCATAAATCAGCCAAAGGTTCAAAACGGCATTGTTTCACTGAAATAGTGTCAACATCACAAAGTGCCATTAAGAGTCACATTCTTAACGAAATCTACTAACACAAAGTACTTCATTTTCTAGTTTTCAGCCTTTATCCACAAAAGTGTATCTTTCAGTAACTTTTTGAGAAAATTAAGCATAAATCTGTCAAATGTTCAAAACGGCATTGTTTCACTGAAATAGCGTCAAAATCAAAAAGTGCCATCAACAGTCACATTCTTAACGAAACCTACTAACACAAATATCTAGTGTTCAGCTTTTATCCAAAAAACTGTATCTTTTAGTAACTTTTTGAGAGAATTAAGCTTAAATCTGTCAAATGTTCAAAACGGCATTGTTTCACTGAAATAGTCAAAATCAAAAAGTGCCATTATGAGTCACATTCTTAACGAGATCTACTAACATAAAACACAAAATAATTGATTTTTTAGTTTTCAGTTTTTATCCACAGAGATGTATCTAACAGTAACTTTGAGAGAATTAAGCATAAATCTGTCAAATGTTCAAAACGGCATTGTTTTACCAAAATAGCGTCAAAATCACAAAGTGCCATCAACAGTCACATTCTTAACTAAATATACTAACACAAAGTACTTATTTTTCTAGTTTTCAGCTTTTATCAAAAAAGTGTATGTTTCAGTAACTTTTTGAGAAAATCAAGCATAAATCTTTCAAATGTGTAAAAACAAAAGTATCTTTCAGTAACTTTTTGAGAGAATTAAGCATAAATCTGCCAAGTGTTCAAAACTGCATTGTTTTATCAAAATAGCGTCAAAATCACAAAGTGCCATCAACAGTCACATTATTAACTAAATATACTAACACAAAGTTCTTCATTTTCTAGTGTTCAGCTTTTATCCAGAAAAGTGTATCTTTCAGTAACTTTTTGAGAGAATCAAGCATAAATCTTTCAAATGTGCAAATAAAAGTGTATTTTTCAGTAACATTTTGAAAGAATTAAGCATAAATCTGTCAAATGTGTAAAAAAAGTGTATCTTTCAGTAACGTTTTGAGAGAATTAAACATAAATCTGTCAAATGTTCAAAACGGCATTGTTTTACCGAAAAAGCGTCAAAATCACCAAGTGCCATCAACAGTCATATTCTTAACGAAAATCTACTAACACAAAACACAAAATAATACATTTTCTAGTTTTCAGCTTTAATTCGCAAAAGCGTATCTTTCAGTAAAATGTTGAGATAATCAAGCATAAATCTGTCAAATGTCTAAAAAAAGTGTATCTTTCAGTAACATTTTGGGAGAATTAAGCATAAATCTGTCAAATGTTAATAACGGCATTTTTTCACTGAATTAGCGTCAAAATCACAAACTGCCATTAAGAGTCACAATCTTAACAAAAATCTACCAACACAAATTACTTCATTTTCTAGTGTTCAGCTTTTATCCAAAAAAGTGTATCTTTCAATAACTTTATGAGAAAATCAAGCATAAAACTTTCAAATGTGTAAAAACAAAAGTATCTTTCACTAACCTTTTGAGAGAATTAAGCATAAATCTGTCAAATGTTCAAAACGGCATTGTTTTACAGAAATAGCGTCAAAATCACAAAGTGCCATCAACAGTCACATTCTTAACGAATTATACGAACACAAAGTACTTCATTTTCTAGTGTTCAGCTTTTATCTAAAAAGTGTATCTTTCAGTAACTTTTTAAGATAATCAAGCATAAATCTTTCAAATGTGTAAAAAAAAGTGCATCTTTCAGTAACCTTTTGAGAGAATTAAGTATAAATCATTCAAAGGTTCAAAACGGCATTGTTTTTTTTGTTTTTTTTGTTGAAATAGCGTCAAAATTAAAAAGTGCCATTAACAGTCACATTCTTAACGAAACCTACTAACAAAAATATCTATTGTTCAGCTTTTATCCAGAAAAATGTATCTTGCAGTAACGTTTTGAGAGAATCATGCATAAATCTTTAAATTGTGTAAAAAAAAGTGTAGCTTTAATTACTTTTTTTTAGAAAATCAAGCATAAATCAGTCAAAGGTTCAAAATGACATTGTTTCACTGAAATAGCGTCGAAATCACAAAGTACCATTAAAGTCACATTGTTAACGAAATCTATTAACACAAAGTACTTCATTTTCTAGTTTTCAGCTTTTATCCAAAAAAATGTATCTTTCAGTAACGTTTTGAGAAAATTAAGCATAAATCTGTCAAATGTTCAAAACGGCATTGTTTCACTGAAATAGCGTCAAACTCAAAAAGTGCCATCAACAGTCACATTCTTAACGAGACCTACTAACACAAATATCTAGTGTTCAGCTTTTATCCAAAAAACTGTATCTTTTAGTAACTTTTTGAGAGAATTAAGCTTAAATTTGTCAAATGTTCAAAACGGCATTGTTTCACTGAAATAGTCAAAATCAAGAAGTGCCATTATGAGTCACATTCTTAACGAGATCTACTAACATAAAAAAAAAAAATCATTTTCTAGTTTTCAGTTTTCACTGAAATAGCGTCAAAATCAAAAAGTGCCATTAACAGTCACATCATCAATGCTGATGAATTCAACGACATTCAAAACTCGATGTAAGTTATGCTTCATATGGGCTGTGCCCACTAACAGCTCAGCTACTTCCAGTTCTCCTGCTGCACTTCAGCCCAATGTTGTAACTTATTGTCTATATCTGACATTATTATTTCCCCCCAGTATTGACTGGGAAGATGACTCATGGTGTCCTGACCAGGAGTCATAGTCTGTGTCCTCATTAGAGGAAGATGAAACCAGGGAAGTGGACTCAAACTCTGCTAACAGTGAGGATTAAGATTACGTGCCTCGTATTTGTATGCGGTAGGTTCAACACCGTTTGGCACAGCTTATAGTAAATTATTTTCTGGTTTTTTTTCCATTTTTCATTGCTATCTTTTTTTTTTAGTAGGACTGGAGGTTCTATAACGACACAGATTAACTTGAATGCACTGCCGGCTATTAACATGGAGGACTCTGTGTATGACAGTATAGATGACACCCAAGATCCTACAACTACAACAGATACATTTCCAGAGAAGGCTAATGTCCTGGTTGAGGATGACATAATCAGCCATCCTGCATCCATTGTGTATCATGACAGTGTCCACCAACTGGACAAATATCTGGTTCTGCCTGTGAACATGTGCACCGCTAAGGACCCAACAACCAATTTCGAGTGGACCATTCAAAATCAGTGTCAAGTCCAGGGGCACAGCAGCAATCGTTGAATGGGTGTGTATTTGTTTGGCATCATTTGGCATTACAAGTTTTGGACTGATTGCTGCATACGTGTCATACAAGCAGTAGTAATTGTTGTTAAAGTACTGTGCTGTCTTCTCCTCCTATGTCATTTTTTATATGTGTCTTCATGGTCACACTGTATGGAAATGGTGTTCCCAGCCCACTTTAAAGTATGGGATGCTGGTTGGGGACTTCTTGTTGGCCAGTAACATACTGCTCTCTGGCAACAACTATGCCAAGATTTCACTACTATTCCGGTTAATGAACATGGGGATGGGGGAGAGGTCCTCCTTCTTCAGAATCCAGGACTCCTACTGTGTGGACAGTATAAAGGACTTCTGGAACGAGAAGAGGGCCAAACTCATCACCCAGCTTCACCCTAAAGGACCTGTTGTGATCTTGGTTAAGTTGGAGACACACACACTAGCACAAACTATACACCATGGTATATAACTGTATTTGTTCCCCAGAAGCAGTATTAGCAGGGCAGATTCAAAAATAATTTAAAATAAAGTTCAGTAAAGAACTCAAAAGTAATTGTGTGAAAGTAGAAATATAGTGCAATCAAATGTGCCCAAAATGTCAGTCCGGTACTTATTTTATTGGGGTTGAGCGTAATTTCTACTCTTCATGTTGAGTGTGAGACTATACCAGGCAACCTTTGCTTTTGAAAAGATGTGAATCAATATTTTCAATGTTGTTGTTTTTGTGTGAGATACAAAACGCTATGGCTGACCTAAGGTTGCTCAGTGCTTCATGGGTTTTGGGCAGCATGCAATTGAATGTTTATCGCAATATGGAACTATGTAGTTATCCTTTTTTGTTCTCATTTCGATTCAAAGGAGATGCTCGGATGGACAGTCCTGGATTCTGTGCGCAATACTGCACATACACTGCCATGGAAATGACTCCAAAAACATAATCTGCATTATCAACATTGACAAGCGTGAAACACAGAAAAATCTGTTATAATGGAGAAGGAGGGCTTCGTGCGTACCATTAATACACTTTGTGAAGAGCTGCATGTGACATACATTTGCACAGATGCTCATACGCAGATATCAGCTCTCTTCAGTAAGTGGATGAAATGTAGTTTTCTTCAGGGGTTTGTTGCAGCAAGTCCCAGACTACATTCATCACTGCATTATTATGACTGGACATAGTCAAATATGCTAGGTTATTACATAGCATATTTGTTTCATGACTTGTTTTTGACCTTCAGGCAAAGGGGACAAAGATAGCGGAATCCACCACTCTCTGGACATCTGGCATGGGTCCAAAAACTTGGGCAAAAAAGTTCTGACCGTAAGTCCATGATCTCTCAAAATAAAGATAGATAAATAGATATGCTGTACTTCATTGAAATCATCTACATCAACCCTGTTGTCATAAACCCAGTTGACGTCCCATAAAAAACATTTTGTTCAATGTCCAGGCAGGTCAGCAAAAGGGGTGCACCATACTACAGATGTGGAACAAGGAAATCTGCAACCACTTCTGGTACTGATGTAAAACTGCAGACTATTATGAAGACTTCTTTGTAAGTATTACAAAACAAATATCATCAAATGAAATAATTTATAATAATGTAATACAATTAAAAAGCTCAGAAATCAACATGCAATCAGTGCTTGATGCCATTTCCTCATCCATAACTATAATTTTCAGAGTAATGTAATTACTGATATATAGGGCATTTAGTTTACACCATTATGTAAAACGCTGCATTTATGTAAAGGTGACTGAGATTTAGCAGACGCTTTAGCCAGACACAGACTCGGAACATTCAGGAATCAAACCTGTAAACATACCAAGCGGTGACACTAACTGTTGATCTACTCATGCCTCCGCCTTATGTGAGTTGTTGTACCAAATGGTAACATGTATATCAGGGCCGTATTCACCATATACATATATATATATATATATACATATTGGGGGGGACACATCCCCCCCAATATTCAGATACACTCAAAATGTCCCTCCCAATAAATAGCAAAAAAAAAAAAAAAGTTTACATTTTTAAATTTTTAAATTAAAATAATATTGCTATTCTATGACTTCTTTATTTTGGTTATTTGTATACTTGAAAATCTCTATTTTCTGTTCTTGTGAACTTCACCAAAATGATATTTATTTTCAAATGTAAATTGGTTCCTTATTTTGTACCCGGGGGTGTCTTTCGCTGTTGCACGTCTGAATCCACCTTCAGTTAGCTTGATGCTCCAAGCAGGTTAGTCATGTTTTAATTTGCCCTCCATCAGTTCTGGTATCTTTTCTAGTTAGCCCTAAAGTAATCTATATTATTTTTATTTCGTAATGGTAATGTTAATGAACCCTCCGGTTTAGCTTCTTTGTGTAAGTAACTTGTAGTTCTGATGTTAAAACCGAACTTTTCAGGAATAGTAGCTAACTAGCTGTGGGCTAGCTGGTTTCAGTTGTTAGCCAGGGTTTGGCGGGCTAGTGTCAGCTATGTGGAAAATGACGGTGTCGTTTTGGATGTAATCCAATAGATATTTATTCATGTGGATTATTTCTATTTTATTTTGTAATTTGTAGGGTGTGGAAAGATTTAAAACTGTGCTGTGTGACACCTATGGAATACCAAAGGTGCCAGAATTAATTAAATAATAAATACTCTACAATTATTATGAAATAGTATTTCATAATCGTCAGAAGCATTTAAAAGATACTCAAACGCAGGAGGTTTGCAGTGTGCATCATAGCTTGTGCTGGGTTTAGAATGCTCAGAATTGCTAAAAAACATGTTTAATTATCTTATATCCAGCGCTGCTGACCCGTATTAATCACATCAGCAACTGCAGATCGCCGAGGTCAAGCTGTAAGCATGAGCAAGAGGAAGGGTGGCAGTGACATTAGACAGTTTTTTGGGCAGCCTCAAGTTAAGAGCAGTGAGAAAGTGAGTATTGTTACCAGTCAGATAGCTTGTTTACTGATAATATTTCTTCCATGTTCACTCTGGTGTGTTCAGAGTAAAGAGAGAATGCGAGCATGGCGACCGGACAGGGAGAGTGTGCGCTGGTGACATGGAGGTAAGCCAGAAAGGAGCTATATTGATGGTTAAGACAGAATAATGACAACATAGCAGTCTAATGTTAATGTACAGACTCATGTGTCCCCCCATATGCATAATGTGTATCAACAGTCTTTCTAGTCAATAGTTTACTGATATTTCTTCCATGTTCACTCTGGTGTGTTCAGAGTAATGAGAGAGAGGGAGAGAGAGAATGTGAGCATGGCGACCAGACAGGGAGAGTGTGCGCTGGTGACATGGAGGTAAGCCAGAAAAGAGCTATATTGATGGTTAAGACAGTATAATGACAACATAGCAGTCTAATGTTAATGTTAATTTAAGATGAGATCATCCTCATATGTATTTCAGATAATACCATCAAGCAGGGAGAGTGAGTTTGACAATTAGAGAGAGAGCAGCCAGGCCGGCGAAAATGAAGGTACAGGAAAGGAAGGGGAGGAGCTTGGACTTTGCCCAAATCATCCAAATGTCAAAGTCATACCCAGTCAAACCCTATCAAATAGAATACTCTACTTTCAGGAGAAGTGGTTTGAAGATCATACATGGCTCCATTACAGCCCCTGTGTAAAAGGGGTCCTCTGTTTCTATTGTGCTAAATACTTTGCAGCACAAAAGTCTAAGCTTGCGTCAAAAGCAGATTCAGCGTTTGTCAAGACTGGTTTTAACAATTGGAAGAAGGCACTGGAGAAATTTAGTGTGCATAAACACAGCCAGTGTCACAAATTAGCTGTGATGACTAGGATTCAGGAGCCAGAGCCTGTTAATGTGCAACTTTCACGTGAGCTTGAAAGACGGCAGCAACAAGCAAGAAGAAATCTGATGAAGATTGTTGAGGGTGTGAGATACTTGGCGCGGCAAGGTCTGGCTTTTCGAGGCGATCAGAAGGAGAGTGGGAATTTAAGCCAGCTTCTAAAGTACAAGTTAACGGGCGATGCAGAGCTGACTTCCTGGCTAAAAGGTCCCCTCGATTTCACCAGTCCGGAATTGCAGAACGAACTGTTGAAGGTGATGGCCAATACAATCATCAAAGAAATTGTGTCGGAAATAACATCAATGCCAGTGGTCCAGTTCTCAATTATCATTGATGGCACCCAAGATATATCAAGAGTTGAGCAGGAGTCAATATGTGTGCGCTCTGTAGATGCAGATCTACAACCAAAGGAAGAATTACTGGGAATCTACCAAGTGTCATCAACAACAGGGCAAAATATAGCCAAGATGGCATGTGATGTGATGACGCGCCTACAGCTTCCTCTGTCTCAACTCCGAGAACAAACTTATGAGATTTAGAGATGCAATGGGTCTGGTCCATGAATTGGGGGGCTTCTTTAATCAATCTGGGAGGTTCAAGTTGATTTTCCAGAATATTGCAAAATCAGAGCATATTCAACTTTCACCTCATTGAAGCCTCTCTGTCCCACCAGGTGGACTGTACGTACCCCTGCCATCCGCTCAGTTCTCAAACAGTATGAGTCAGTGCTGATGGCCCTTGAAGAAATGGCATTATGCAGCTCACCTGAAACTTCAGCCAACGCCAATGGTCTTCATGGAACATTTCTTAAAGGGAACACTGTGCTCGGCCTTTTAATGGCTGAAGACCTGATTGGGGATTTGGAGTGCCTGAACACCTCCCTGCAGCTTAGGAAACAGACCGTTTCAGGCATGTTGGAGGCTGTAGACCATGTCAAAACAAGCATGCAGGTCAAACGAACGGAGGAGCATTTTGATGTATTGTTCTCAAAAGCAACTGCTGTGGCAACAAAGTTGGACCTACAACCAATTCAGATCCCTCATGTCCGCAAACCTACAAAGCGTTACACCGGTCAGGCTGCAGCCCATATCCCTCCCGATGCCCAGTCCTTGTACAGAGTCCAATTCTACAATGCCTTGGACACAGTGAATACTCAATTCATAGAGAGGTTTGAATAAGCTGGATTCCACAAGCTGCAGTAGCTTGAAAATGTGCTGCTACACGGAGACATGGACAAGGTGGTAGAAGAGTATCCTGATTTGAATTCAAGACTACTGCAGGTGCAGCTGGCCATGTTTGGGGCTAATTACACCTACGAAACAAGCTCAGATGTTGCTAGCATTATTCGGGAAATGGTTCCAGAGGTGAGAGGTCTCTTCGGTCAGGTGGAAGCTTTAGTAAGGCTTCTGTTGGTCGTCCCTGCCTCTTCTGCAGAGGCTGAGAGGAGTTTTAGTGCCCTGAGGAGGCTTAAGACATGGCTTAGATCATCGATGAGTCAAACGAGGCTGAATAATGTGGCCATATGTCATGTGCACCAGAAGAAACTGAACAGACTGGACTTTGAAGGAATATGCCAGTCTTTTATCAGTGCCAACGATAAGCGCAAAAAGGCTTTTGGGTCCTTTACTTGAGGGTTGGGCTTTTTAGGCGGGTGCCTGGGAGGAAGTTGGGGGTCTTTTTGATTTTGAATGAGCGGCAAGCAGCTAGTGCGAGTCGTGGCTGTAAAACAAAAGGGCAATAAAGTGTTCCTGTTTCTACTGAAATTGTGTGGCACAGACCTTTCTATGGATTGAAATGCTTTAAGGTGATTATGGTTATAGTTGTACTTTATTCATCCCTAATCTCTGCCATTACAAACAACAAAACAAGAAAAGCTAAACTAGATAAAATAGGGTGATGTAATACAATGCACAATTAGACATTATGGTAAAACATTTTAACCAGTTAAGCCCCAAGCCTGTTTTTCAGGTCTCAGGTTTGAAAATGACATTCCCAGAACAATTGACTATATCTTCACTTCTAAAAATGGTTAAATGAATAATCTTTTTTCTCAAAGCAATGATAAACCTGTGAGTTGGATGTAGAAAAAGTCAGAATAAATATAGATGTTTTTAAAGTAAATTCAGATTGAACATAGTAAAAAAATGTAAATGATAGTGTCCGTGCAAAAGATAAACCATTACTTATTGTGAAAACCACTCTTGAATGATGGGATAGTAAAACTATAATCCAAACTACAACATATAATAAGTACCCTGTATCAAGATTGATGCAAAACAAGTATTTCCAAGGCACACCTTTATATGTTCATTATAGTTATACAAAATAAGAGAATAACAGAATAACAGGTATGAAATCATTCCAACTCATACTTCAGTTTAAAAAGGGAGTGATTTGTAAAATATGCATAAAGAAAAAAGTAAATCTGTTCAGTTCGGTTTCACATGGGTGTTGATGAGATGTATCCATAGATTTAGTCCCTAATGTTGCTCTCAAAGTGCAACAGATTGATGCTTTTAACTTCAACATTTAAAAAAAAATCTTCCCGGAGGAGCATGCCCCCGGACCCCCCTAGAGGAGGTTAGGTCACCCGCCCGCCCACACCCCCCGTCAAATTGTCCCACCCACATTGAGGATGCTTCCTACACCCATGCCTGAGACACAGTTTCGTGACTATTGTTGTGTTTTGCCCCCGCGGGCAGGGGCATGGGGTTTAACAGGTTTTAAAGTATCCAATGTGTTATTGATTTTTTATGTATTTTCCTTTAGAATGGCAGGAAATTAGTATTCCAATTTTTATTGAATTTTTGGTCCCCCCCAATGTCGACTCCATGAATACGGCCCTGGGGCCGTATTCACAAAGCATTTTATCTTACCGCTAGGAGTGCTCCTAACTCGTGCTAAAACATTTTACATAGGAGTTTTTTCTTAAAAGTTATTCACAAAGCCGCTGAGACCTACTCATACTAAGGATAAATCACTAAGAGTGAACTAAGAGTGACGCGCCGTTGGGATGGATTACGTCAATTCTCGTGCATGAGTTTAGAAGCGGTCAGTACGGTGATTGGTTGTTTAGAGCAGGCGGTCTCGGTGAAACTCATCCGCAACATCCCATAAACGAGCCCACTAAATCACCGAAAAACAAGGAAATAGCCTAGGCTAGAAATGTATTCCTATCAAATTGTTATGGACAGTGCAGTTAGCAGAATACACGCATGATGACACGTTTGTGCAGACCACGATAATGACGTTGTATATGCACGTTAAAGAGAGAGAGCAAACAATAAAAATACGTAAATTGCATTAAATCAAGGAGGCAATTAAAAGCACCCTGCAAACTATTATCCAATGAGCATATTTCCTGCACTTAAACACTTTCAATAACAGCCCATACCGCCGTTCAAGTCCCCCTATCATGATGAATGAAAACAATCTGCGTGTTGATGGAATGTACTTTCTTTCTATTGACGAACACGTCCTCATCTTTTGATGGCGCAATTATTTTTATGTGCGTCCCGTCAATAGCACCGACCACACCGGGCATACCTGCAATTGCCATGAAGTTGGCTTTGATCCTGTGTAGTTGTTGATTGTCCAAAGGAAACCGGATAAACTGTTGGATGATATGTGGTCTAGAGAGCGCGTTGATGGTTTGGTTTATGGCACGGCTGACTGATGGTTGCGATATTCCTAAATCGGCGGCATTGCAAAGTTGCATTTTCCCTGTTGCTAAATATCGTAGTGTTGCCAAACATTTTATTTCCGGACTTATCGGGTTATTCCTGTTAGTCGGGGATGTTATTGCATCCCGCACTAATTCCACAACAAGTGTTATACTCTCACGATTTAGCCTATATCTCTTGATCAATTCACAGTCTTCCATTGTCTCCAAAACATTTAGTCTCGCAGCCATTTTCAGATTCTTTGTGAATAGGTCTTACTGAGTTAGGAGTCCTCTCGAGGACTTTTAAGCTCTCCTAAACTTAGGTGCTACTTTTAGGCCTAAAATACTTTGTGAATTGCTCTTTGTGAATACAATTAGGAGTCCTAAATGTAAGACTGACACGCCCATTATGTTTCGGAGTTTCTCCTAAATTCGCCAGTTAGGAGATACTTTTAGCCCTAAGATCCTTTGTGAATACGGCCCCTGATGTATATATACTAATACTTTGGACAAAACATCAGAATAAAAGTGCTCGCTAGACCTTGGTCAACAGGTCGGATTCTTTTTCTAACTGTTCACCTGTGGTTTGTGCAAACTGGGATTGCTCGCTTGCTGACCTCAGAATTCACAACACATTTGTATCTGTTTTTTCTCAGGACATGTGGACTGGACTCCTGCACCACCTCACAGGAGAACATTCATGGGCCCTTGGAGACTGTCACCATGGCCCCTTGTTGGAAAGCAGAGAGAAGGAGTGGATCCAGCAGGGCTCCGTGGCACACCAGAGTCTTACTGATATAATTCTCAATGCACGTTGGTTTAAGAACGTCCACAAATATCTGCGTTTCAGGTATACCAGCCAAGGTCTATGCTCAAGTGACTGTTTTCCCATACGTCAATACTTCTGTGTTATTCTGAATTTGGTGCTTTTATGCATCAAATTGTATAACCAGAAAAAAAATAATGTATATTGTTTTCACTGTGCTCTCAGATCAACTGCAGACCTGGAGTCCTTCAATAATCACATTCTCATGTATGCAAGCAAGCGCTTCAGCTTCTCTCCAACGGTATATGCAGCTCGGACACTGCTGGCTGGCCTGGACTACAATCACCACATCCACAGACCAGCAAAGAGAAAAAAAGATGGCTCTATTCAGTATGTTGTAATAATATTACTCCTATGCATTAGTCAAGGCTGATCCAATGCTATGAAAAATAAGCATTGTGGAAGTACAAACTACTGTGCAATGTACGGTCATATGAACATTTCACTAATGTGTAACTTTTCTTTTATGGCAGATACAGGAAGTTGTACAACAAAAGGTCCAGGGCGTGGAGGTTGCACACATTGAAAGTAGAGAAGGATTACAGCTACATCCCCGACCTCCAGAGCGCTATCCTGCGGCGAAGATTGTCTGCTACCAAGGGGATGACAAGGATCAGAGCCAAGAGGCCAGACGATCCCCGTCAACATGGGGTTCTGTCAGGTGCCCCTGCACCAACCACCCAGGAGCTGTTTCAGAAGATAGTCAGCAGAGGACTAGGTGAGTTGTCTTACGATAATGTAGATTGATCATCAAGCGGTAACATTCTAGCAAAAGCTAGTTTAAAAAAAAGTGTCGACATTTATGCCAGGTTCCACAAAACATCATCAGTTTCTAAACCTCAGAGCTACTAATTATGATCTACAACAGTTATCTCAACAAAGTAATGGCTCAACCATATGAAAGTGTGTCCTTAGTCCACTAAAGAGTCTAGTCGTTTTGCTTTTCAAATCATCTTTGGACCCACAATTGGTATGACATTGAAAAGTGTTTTTCACTGCATGAAATGCTGCCAAACTCGCAGTTTTGTCAGTCTTTGGCAGTAATGCGGGTGTTGTTGATATGCTTTAATTACTGTCATATATGTAATTGTGATATTTATTTTAAAGGACAATCACTGCTCAAGGAATAGAGGATTGGCCCAGCACCAATATGCCACGTGCACATCCTGTCCTGTAATCAACAGCCTGGAAACCTCTGGCGACACACCATTTCTTCCTTTGTGTACATATGATGTTTATAATTGTTATATAATGTATATATCTTGTAGATTATAATATTCATGCAATATTGAATATTTGATGGTGTTCCAACATAATAAACAGGTTTCATAACACATTTGGTTGTCGTCGTTCGTACAGGATGTAAATAAATAATAAATGTAATCGCTGCATTGTTTATGCTAAAAGGAAAAGGCATTAATCATTTTAAAGATTTTATTTAAACAAGTTTGACGAAAGTGCAGAACATAAATAGTGAAATATTTTTAAAGAAATATTGTGATTGCACTTATGACTGTGAGCTTATACACTACTGGGGATGAAGCCTTTGTACTGTCCATGTGGATCTGGGTACCGTTCTCGTATCTTCCAGACACAGCAACTGGGTATAATCACTCTGTGACCCTGTCCCAGGGCTCCATATTGCCACACAACAAATTGTCTGTATGCTGCATAGCGGAACTGTTTGTTGCTCTCCCCTGTGTCTTGAACATCAGCCACTGCCCGGATATCGTTCCATACGTCTTGCAAGGCGCAGGACCCCCTCCTGCAAAATATACACTTCCATGTGTGGAAGGCTGGAAACACAGGAGTCATGAGGTTGCCCACAGCACTTCCTTTCCACATGGACATTTCTCTGAAGTTATGGCAGAAACACCAACTGGGTTGACCAGGAGGGCCAAGTGGAGGGGCATCTGATGTGAAGCAGAGGAGGTCAAACATCAGACTTGGGTCCCGTGTCAGGCAGAGCTCCAGCAGTTGATGGGATTGCTGTAAGGACAGTCCTTCAATTATCTCGCCTATAAAGCAATAGATCACAAAGTAATATCTTTATTGAACAGAGCTTTATTGTCCACAAAGAGGTCTTGTGTGTCCACAGAGAAGCCACTGACGAAGACAAGAGTTATTGTTGGTTATTTGTGGTGTTGAGGTAAAAATAATGATAATGTAAATATATGCTTCTATACTGTACATACTGTTGTACACCAGCTACACACACCTGTTCCTCTGCAATCCTTTGAGCTTGCAGATCCTCAACTCTTTGAAGGTCCTCTTGACCAAGACCCGTCTTAGTCTGACCTCCCCGCCCTCTTCCTCTGCCTCTGCCTCTTCCTCGCCCCCTCGTTGCTCTCGCACGTCCTCCTCTGGTTCTACCCCGGGCCACTCTGCTTTGACCAGATGTGCTGGGTTCTGAGGTGTACTAAGTGTCAGAGGAAACCATGCTCTCAACCTGGATGCTCTAACAAGCGAAACAAGAGATTATAATATTATAATTATGAATTATGATAATAATATATAATATTATAATAATTATTATGAATGAATTATAATATGAAATCCACGTTCCTCAATGTGTCACCGATGATAACAGAAACAAACGGCAGGTAGCATTTACATTTAATCATTTAGCAGACGCTGTCTAGCGTAGCTAGGTAATAAGGTACTGTATTTAGTTCGTCAACAAACATAATAGACGAATACTCTAAATATTTCAAATAAACATTCAGAACCAACTTGGGCTGTGTAGTATTGGTAACCTAGATGTGTTTAGCTTTGCCTGATTGTAACGTTATTGCAGCCTGCTCTCGCCAGCTAGCCAGAAATAATTTACCTATTTGTAATACATTTTCCCAAAACAAACATGCTAGCTTAAAAAATATAAGCACTGACAATAACTCTGTTCGTTTTTTACATTCATTATTATGATAATCTTAGGTGTTGTTTTCTTACATCTGATTGAGCCATGATGTTTTCCCAAGATGCTCAAGTCTGCTGACGTCATTCAGGAAGTCTGAAGAAAGGGGCGGATTCTTTTCGGCTTTGTACTTTCAAATTTTAGTGCACTCGAGCCGGTTTCTGAAACTTACCTACCCCACCTTTAAGAGTCACATTCTTACAAAATATACACAAAGTACTTCATTTTATAGTTTTCATATTTTTTACACAAAAGTTTATCTTTCAGTAACTTTTTTTTTTTTTTAAACAATATGTTTATTCATTTTTCATTATTTTAAACAACAAGACACACCATCCCTTACAAAACTTACGACAACAAAACATTAAAATAAAACATCTCCAAGATGGCGGCGCGCGAGACAGACGTGTTTCTTTCTCCTCCGCACAATCTTACTAATCCTGATATAAAACCAACAAACTACGACAAAGTGAGCAATATAGTTGCTAAAGAAGACCCTGATTCCCCCCAAAAAATCCGTTAGAGGTCGCGGAAATGGAAAATCCCAATCTAAAATAGATTTTGGCCCGTCCATACAGCTAATGCTAACACAATGGCAGATGGGAATGTTGGGAACGCCGAAGATGAAGTAACTAGAAACTTGCCAATTCTCGAGGCTATCAAAGACCTAAAAACAGACTTCTCCATCAGACAGGATGGAGTATTGGCTGCAATTGCTGGAATGAGGAAGGAGGTTGGAGAATGTATGGAACGTGTTAACAATGCAGAGTTGCGCATTTCTGGCACAGAGGACACCATCATCCACCTACAGGCTAAGGTACAGAGTCTCGAGAGTAAAAACAAAGTCATGGAGGACAAAGTTATCGACTTGGAAGCAAGGTCCAGAAGTTCTAACCTAAGGCTGGTAAATATGCCGGAAAACGCAGAAGGCGACAACGCCTGTTTATTTCTGTAAAAGTGGATCCCGGAGGCCCTTGATATCCCCACGCTAAACTCGAAGCTAACCCTGGTACGCGCACACAGAATTGGTCAGAGAAGCGATCCAAATGCCCCCCGAGGACACTGATCATGAAATTCCTGAATGACAGAGACAAGATGACGGTGCTGAAAGCGGTCAGAGCTAAAAAGCAACTATTCTACAAAGATAGGCCGGTCCGGTTCTACCCAGACCTGGCGGCCGGGATACACAAGAAGCAGAAGGAATTTGACGCCGTGAGGCAGAAACTTCGCACCATGGGGATTCGATACGGCATGTTTCTTCCTGCCAAATTGCTGGTGACATATAAAGACAAAACACAAACTTTCGAGACTCCAGCGGACGTGGAGGCCTTTATCAGGCGAATCGAGGAGGAGATGCCGGGTCGAACAGGGCTATGAGGCCAAAGAAATGGCTAGCTTGCCAGCCTAGCTCCCGTTAGCGTACAGGCTACAAGGAACAGAACATTTAAAAACGGCCACCTTTTCTTTGCTGCTACGTTCTGATCTGAGTTGAGCAAGGTAATCGCTAAAATATTGAATATTTCTATACTTTCTATGTTATTTTACAAAATTGTGCCTTGATATACATGTAACATGGACTTATTGATATGCTATGGTTCGGGTGGGAAAGGACACCAGCGGAGCTCTCAGACTGGGGGCTAACGCTACAGATAGCTAAAGGCTAAGCTACTCTGTGATATCTCTTTGTTTTTGCTTCATCTCAATGCAGGTGGCCGTTAGGCATATAATTGTGACAACTTTATTTTCTTATGTTTAAAGGGTTATGCACACGTTGCATCCCTGCTGTCCCTTGTATCATCCTCTGATGCCTCACGGAAATGTTGTGTCAAGGCTGGATAAGACTGCCAAACTGCAGAAACTGCCCTCCATGAAGAAGCTACCCAGCGAACACTGAACACTTTTCCAATCCTCCTGAGGGCGATGTCCAGGTTGTGAGCAAATTCACTCAGCTGCCGCATGTTTTTTGGTGACTGGCTATATAATGAATATAGGCTGTCCATGAATGCCTGGAAGTCCTTTGTTCCCCCTGTCACATCCAGTGCCTGGTCAACAGCAAGCTCCAGTCTGTGATTAAGGCAGTGCCATAGTATGATGCCTGGGAAGTCATCCTGGAGCAACTTCCCAACACCTGACTTCACTCCCAGCATGACACTGGCCCCATCACTGCAAAATCCAATGAGGATTTCTCTCAGCAACTCAACAGTGAAGCCATTTTTAAGCAAGCAACCCATAATCTGTTCCTTGATATGAGCAGCAGACATACTATCCAGCTCAACCAGGTCCAACGGAAAGGCAATGGGCTCCATGTCTCCATCAACACTAGCCTTCAGGAACACAATTAGTGTTGATTTGTGCCCAACACTGGTTGACTCATCAGCCAATACTGTGATTTTGCTCTTGGTCTCTATTATCTTTTTTAGAAGTTCCTTTTTCATCTGTGATGACACATGCTCAATTATGTCAACACAGACAGTTTTGCTATGCAAAACACGCCCCAAATCAGCAGAATTTGCATGCTGCAGGTCAATCAGAATCTCAAAGTCTGTGAAAGGCTTGTTGTTCTTGGCCACATAATAGGTTGTCATGAATACCTTGGCAGTAGACTCAAACACAGACTCCTGACTACTCGCGTTCATGTTCAGAAGAATATCTTTATTTGCTGTCTGAATAATCTTGACTGCTTCATTATGTGCTGCAGAGTTCTTGTGTTCACAGATTTTTTTGCGCAGTGATGAAAGCTGGACATCCCTTGATGGACCAGCTGGGATTATCTTTCCATCAGCCCACTGAATAGCAATATTAACACCACGGGAGGCCATGACACCCAGATCCTTCACATCATGGCATGGGGTACAGCCTAGCCTTCCATTGTGAGCATACATCCATTCATTTTTCAGTTTGAACTGTTCATATTGTTCTTCTTTCCATAGAGAAGGGTATGCAGTAGGGCTAGCATCACCTGTGGTGGCTTCTGAGGGACCTGCTGCCACTTCTTCTGGCTGAGTCTCCTCTTCCTCCCTCTGGGCCTCAACTGTTATAAATTAGATTAAAGATGTATAACTAAATTCAGCAGACAGTCAAAAATGTACAAGTCTCTGTCTTTCTTTGAATTTTCAGAATATTGGTTACATAAATTAAAATACTAATAAAATAAAATGTATGCCACAATGTGCAGATTAAAATAGAAGATATCAAAGCAAAATATTTAATGTTAAAATAGTATGCTGTGTACATGTTGTGTTCTGAGTAAGATAGCCATTGACTATATAAGAGCAGGGGTGCCCAACCTTTTTTGAACCAAGACGGCGGCGATCGTTGACGGGGGGGGGTTATTAACTATAGTTATTTGACCACAATATTTGAACACAATTACAGTTTATTTTATTTTCAACTATATTCTTCTTCTTCTTCATATTACTACTACTACTGTTATTATTATTATTATTATTATTGTTATTGTATATGTAATATTTTTCACTCCCTTCTCTTTTTCAAGTGAGGGTGCTTAACATTCAACTGGGACCCTTATGCACCCCCGTAGAACCGGGCCTGGAGGTGGCCAAACTACGGCCCGCGGGCCACATGCGCCCCGTTGATGTGTTTAATGTGGCCCGTACAATATTGGTATAAATGAGCCAGGGTTCCCGCGCTGATCTTAAAAAGCCTTAAAGTCTAAAATACAACGATCCAATTTTTATTTATGTTATCCCCCACTGTCCACACGCCGCGAAAAGTCCCTTCCTCCCTGGTCGTCGCAGCTGCGCGTGGACGTCACCCCGCGCGCGGGAGAATGAGATTAAAACAACCCTCAGCCCGACATGAATCAAGACGGAACCAAACAATGCCCCCCGGACCGGCTGTCACATTGATACATCATTGTGGCCCCTGAGCCAAAAAGTTTGGCCACCCCTGTTGTAGGACATTAACGATAAAACAGAATATTGTTGTTCTACTTTTAGACATCTCGAGATCGACTGGGGATCGACTGGTTGGGCACCCCATATAGAGATATACAGTTTGCTAGTTAGCTAACTTATTATATTCATCATGGCCATGTTCATGTCCATTCTCTGGGCTAAATAAGCATCATCACCTGTGTCATCTGTGGGCGTTGTTTTTCACATTTTAAGCACATTCTGAGTTTCTTCATCTCTCTCCTTTCTCTTAAACATCTGAAGAGTCGTCGTTTGCATTTTTGCTTTAATTACCACGTAGCCTAATTTTCTAGCTGTCATTCAGTCACTCCATTCTTTTCTCCTCCGGCTGTTCTGATCAAGTGGGAAAAAGCTAATATGTGACCCGCTCTATCGAAATCAGTCGGAAGTCGCAACGGCTCATTTCAAAATAAACGTGGATTTGCGTAAAAAAATAGTTTTTCGGGGTTCGGGTGTTTTGTTTGATTTTAAATAAACAAAGTCTTGGCTTTCAGAATATGAAACTTGTTTCGGTAAATTCAGATGATAAATACAACTTAGAGGCTTGTAACGGCATAATTACAAGCGGAGAACGGAGTAACTTGAGGTCACAGCAGGCATAACAGCAGCCGGTGTTTCTCATTAGTGTTTTCCCCGGGACACAAACACAATACGCACAAACGCAAAAATACACAAACACACACACGTATACACACACACACACACACACACACACACACACACACTCGCGAGCTTCCCCCAGACCAGTAATCCAAACCAAAATATCTGCCCTTCGTAGTATAAATTCCACGGGTGGAGCTGTCAATTCTTCCTGGTCCTCCGGACCGCCTGGAAATCTCTTACCGGTACTAAGGACCGGGTAGGACCGGCACACTTTCAACACTGGTTATACACAAGTTATTGAGCCGTTTCCGCTCTACATCCTGAACTCCTCCCTTCGATGCAATGCACTTCCGTTTTGGCGGACTGGGTTTGTTTTGCTAGCTAGCTCCGTTGTGCCGACAAAGCACTGATATCGCAGAGACAAAGAGGATATAACAATTACAACATGAAGAAAAGTGGTTCGGGAACTACGTGTGCGGTAGTTGGTTGCAATCACTCGAGAAAGCACCTGAACGAGTGGTTAGATAGAGAGTGCTACGACCACAAACCAGCACCCAGCACCCAGCCATGTTGTTCATTAAATACAGATAAACACAACAAATACTGCATGCATTGTATTTTTTAATATTATATATGAATATTTTCATAGTGATGTAATTGTGTGGGCTGCTTTTATATTTTAATTTGTAATACCTGTTAGGATTAAACATGTGATCTTTCTTGTTGAAGCCATTTCTTTAGTTTCCTCTAAACAATTAATTCATTCAGTGTTATTTATGTACAGTATGAGCTTAATATGAATGATGAACTGTGTTAAAAGAAATTGTAGCACTCTAAGGAACATATGAAATGCAATAATGCAATAACAGTGCAATAATGAAATTAAATTACATCAAACTTTATTTTCACTCAAACAGTACAGGCACATATGATATATTGCACAGCATAAAGAGATCATGTAAATTGTGCATTATGTAAACAACAGACAACTGTTGGCTCCTGTGGGCATGACCTAAATAAGGCAGTTTATTTTGGTTTTATGCTGGGCCACGTCGTCATGTTATCCTCCCAGTTTTGCACTGAATTCGGGTGGGGGAGAGTAACGCCATCTCCAGTCAAAGAAGTAGAATCGTGTTCCCAAGCTAGCATCACTGTTAGCATCGAAATCGCTGTGTTTACACCAGTGCCCGTCTGACTGTTTACATCGGTTTACACCGACAGACGCTGTGCAAAAGACTTCTGGCGGAAATGAAGTGCATTTGTGTAGGGTTATGGCGCTACCCGTGGTTTGTCGCGTAAACTTGTCTATACCTGAAATACAGGAGGGAAAGATTACACGTTGGGGTGGATGGCGTTGTTTGATGTGTTTACTTAGAAGCATCCATGTTGTATATGTTGTTATTATTTGTGTTACTGTTGTTTAGGGGTACTCTAATATGTTGCTACATGAAGAGTCCATTTGGAGTGGATAGTTATGACCAGCGGACTAGAAATTAAATTTACATCCTGGAACTGTAGAGGGATGCAAAAGATTAAAAAGGTGAAACAGGTTATGGGAAGGTTAACGGATTTACAATCAAAAATTATTTTTCTCCAAGAAACACACCTGAATGAAGACATCAGAATAAGTAAATATTTTCAGCTCCTTTTACTACCCAGGTGAGAGGGGTCATGACTCTTATACATAGGTCCATTCTATTAAATGTCACAAAGGTAATCACAGATAAAATGGGAAGGTATTTAATAATTCAGGGTACTCTTTATACAGAACGTCTTAATCTGGTTAATATTTATGCACCAAATAAGGACGACACACATTTTTTCAATGACTTGTTTTTTATCTTGGCATCTCTCGAAGGCCAATACATTATAGCTGGAGACTTTAACTGTACTCTAGACCCCGGTAAGGATAGAGCTTCAAATATTCACAGACAAGACTCATAACAAAAGTAGGACAATTATTCACCAGTCCATTAAAGAGCTAAATTTGACGGATATATGGAGGGACAGATACCCTGGATTATCAATGTATTCCTGTTTTTCTAATACTCATAAAACATAGTCCCGAATTGATTACTTTTTAGTTTCTGCAAGTTTGGTATGCAAAGTTAAGGATTGTATCCTTAACTTTGTAAGGATACAAAGTTAAGGAAATCAGACAGTATTCTGATTTCGGATCATGCCCCGAACAGTATTCTCCTATGTAGTAGGGATGGGAACAATTAATCGAATATTCGAATATTCTAAATTATTAAGGTATTCGAATAATTAATCAGGTATTCGAATATGAGTTATTAATATTTATATTATTATTATTTTATTTTTTTGGGAGGGATGTCTAAGTTCATTACATATTATCAAATTGAATAATTCAATGTATACGACAGTCTAATAACTAAATGTGTTAGGTGACGTCTAAAGGTGTGTTTTGCTCCGCTCACCGGTCCCTCACAGCAGGCAGAGCTGCAGGTGCTGATCTCTCTCTCTCGCGTCCGGTTATACTTCACTCACGTTTATGTCCAAATACATCAGATCTAGCTAGTTCTAGCTAATGATATGGCTGCTGCCTCTCCCTACACGCAGATCACGCAGACTCAAACCTCATCTTATGCCCAAATGCGGCGCAAATGCGCTCCGCAGCCGTTGCGAGGTTCCGGTGCTAACAGTTCATGAGCTTGCTCCCCCGCCCCCTGTCAACACTCGCGACACATGAGTGGCCAGCCTAAACAACAATAAGCGCCAGGGCCGTGGGAAGTAGGGGTGCTGAGGGTGCTGCAGCACCCCCTGGTGGAGGACAGGGGATCTGCACTTCCACAAGATTAAATGCAAATATAATACCAAAAAAACGAATTTTCAGCCTTGATGTAACAACATTCATAATTAAGTAAAGATAACACCCTTTTCACCCCGGTTACATTTTCCAATTGCCCTGTACGATGGGCGCTGTAAGTGATGAAAGCGGGGAATGTTGGCTTATCAGGCGCCCGCAGCTCACAGCCAAAGTGAGAGATAGAGAGAGATAGATAGATAGATAGAGAGAGGGGGTGCACCGGTACCAGCGGGGATTGTTGTTAGCTTCTGCTGCGCTAACGGATATGAGAAGCTGTTTCTACAATAATGTGGAGGGAGAGTGCTCTCCTGTCAGACTGAGAGGCTCAGTGAGGTAAAGGACTCTGAGTGTTTAGATAGTTCACTTTAGTCTAAGTTATTTCAGTGGGTCTCAAACGTTTTGATCACAATTTATGTAAGCAAATACTTCAAAGGGACACCTTTATAATTATTAGGATAAATAACAACAGGTTTGAAATCATTCCAATGTATACTATAGGACAGTAAACCAAAAATATTGTTTAAAACTGGAGAGATTATAAAATATGCATAAATAAATAAATGTTAACTGGTAAAATAAGCGGGTACAAGCGGCCGAGATGGGTTTTCTCCGCAGGGTGGCTGGTGTCTCCCTTAGGGATAAGGTGAGAAGTTCGGTCATCCGGGAGGGACTCGGAGTTGAACCGCTCCTCCCTTGCGTCGAAAGGAGCCAGTTGAGGTGGTTCGGGCACCTAGTTAGGATGCCACCTGGGCGCCTTCCTAGGGAGGTGTTCCAGGCACGTCCAGCTGGGAAGAGACCAAGGGGTAGACCTAGAACCAGATGGAGGGATTATATCTCTTCGCTGGCCTGGGAGCGCCTTGGGATCTCCCAGTCAGAGCTGGTTGATGTGGCCAGGGAAAAGAAAGTTTGGGGCTCTCTGCTGGAACTGCTACCTCCGCGACCCGACCACGGATAAGCGGGAGAAGATGGATGGATGGATGGTAAAATAAGATATAAATGAACCACAAAAATAAAACAAGTTAGCCTACATTTATTTGTTATTGGCTATGGTAGGTTATTGGTTATGTTCACATACAAACCGATCTTTTTCACATGGGTGTTTAGAGTTGTATCCCCTAGATCAGTCTCTAGTAATTGGGCGCTCAAAGTGCACCAGATTGAAGTATTTTACTTTAAAATGTTAAAAAAAAATCTTCCCCCGGACCCCCTTAGAGGATGTGA
Source organism: Notothenia rossii (assembly GCF_949606895.1). Classification (NCBI taxonomy): domain Eukaryota; kingdom Metazoa; phylum Chordata; class Actinopteri; order Perciformes; family Nototheniidae; genus Notothenia; species Notothenia rossii. The sequence continues at coordinate 52,555,211 of NC_136904.1, read as the reverse complement.
AGTCCACCCCCCAATTCAACATGTTCATGCAATACTAAATACATTTGAAGCCTTTTTATATAAGCTGTCCACCATATCAATACGTTTCTCTTTTTGTAGTGTATTGGTCTTTTGTAGAGGTTTTTCATTGCCAGCTAAAATCTTGCCTAGGGCAGCAAATTGGTCAAAACCGACCCTGGTGTCATCCCCACAGCACCCCCCATTTGAAACATGTTTCCACGGCTATGATAAGCGCTGCTTGGCAACCGTGTGTGGCGGCAAAGTACATAGACATTTTGACAGGAGAGATTTAGTTTTGCCACTATTCAACATATTTTATGAGACATAGTCCAGTAATTATTTACACTCTAAGAAGAGTCCTATACAACAGACATGGCGTCAAAAAGGAGTAATATGTGGAAATATTTCGACCAGGTTAGTGAGTGCGGTGTAGAGTGCAAACTATGCCAAATTAAATGTATATAGGCTACATACTATACCTTGTGTTGGGGCAGAACCTCTGCTCCGCGCGTTCCTTTATGAATGGGTCAGATTACCAGAGGAAGAATTCAAAGCAACCAGGATAAGGGTTAAACAATAATATTTTAATGGTAAAAGATACAATACATCACCTAATCACCTAATCACGAAGCACTCTGCAACAGCAGCTTCAAAATGCAGAATGCTCCGGGCCCAAGTTCTACCACCGCGTGAGACACATCTCAGGAACGGCCAGTCAAAAACAAGAGCGCTGAGCAACAAAATCATCACAACATTTATACACAGGTGGGGAGGAGTTTTGTCGCTTGCTCTTCCCTAGCTATTTGTTTATTGGCGAGTTCACTTCTGAGCGAGCTAGCCAGTGAGTTGGCAGTGTTCCATTGGTCAGTTTCACTTCTGGGCGGGACCCCAGGCAGTGAGTCAGCAGTTTGTTGATTCCATCTGTTGCTTCTGTGCGTGTGTGTGTGTGTGTGTGTGTGTGTGTGTGTGTGTGTGTGTGTGTGTGTGTGTGTGTGTGTGTGTGTGTGTGTGTGTGTGTGTGTGTGTGTGTTTCTGTCCCAGGCAGTCCCCAAATCAATGATTTGGAGTCATGACAGAGGACTCTTTGACAGAACGCACACATATTATATCATACAAAGGACACATATTTTTCTCTATGAAAGCCACAATTCATAAGTTTTAAACGTCCTGGTCTCATGACATCCATAGGATTGGCTAACTAACTAAGGTTCACTATTTTCATAGCCTAAGGCCATCTCTGAACTTCCTCCAACCTCTGAAGCCAGCTCACTCAAAAGAATACATCTATTGATAAGAGTCAGAAGAACCATTGTCTCTTTAACTGTGTGTGACTTAATCGTCTCCTGCTCTGTTAAGAGTCTGGCAGGAAACGCACGTACATTTCAACACACCAACATCCTTATCGTTTCTTAACTAATGCATGCTGGATATGAACCACTAATTAACAAGACTTTAACTGCATTATATCTGAGGCAAATCTCCCTTTGGAGAGGCTATTGATAATTACCAGAGAGAGTCAAGGGGCCTCTTCTTGGTATCTTGCGAGGCAGAAGTCACTCAAGGCAGAAATCACAAGTTTAACACACATTTTATATAAGTTGACATTAAAATGAATATACTAGAAATAAACTATATTAAACTTTCTGCCTCCCTGACTTGCTATACCCACAACCTCCGTTCCAGCTGAGAGGGTCTTCTCTACAGCTGGCCTGATTGTGAATCGCCTCCGCACATGAAAGCTGTAGGCCTATAGCGGTCAAACTGTGATCACCAGTTCAATCAATTTGACAAATTCGACTTAGTTTCTATTCTTATTTGAACATGTATTAATTTTTTTCCAATAGGATATTTACATTTCGGTTAACCGTTTTTTGGGGGGTCGAATTTTCGATTATACATTTGCTTTCAAATTCCCATCCCTAGTATGCAGACCCAGGGCTGTTGAGGGATCCCCCCAAGTGGAAATTCCAGCACAAATGGTTACAGAACTCAGACCTAATAGCCTTTCTGGGAAAACAAATTGATCTATATTTTACGCTTAATACCTCTGAAACTTCTGCAAGTACCAGGTGGGAAGCGTTTAAGGCTTATATTAGGGGTCAGATTATTAACTTTATGAGCTCCAAATCTAAAAAAGCCAAACAAAAAATACTATTATTAGAGTCCAAAATTAAAGCCATATGGAAAACACCTATTTTAGAAATCCCTGTCCTAAATTAAACCAATAATTGTTACTATTAAGAGCACAATATAATGAAATGTCAGCCTCTAAAGCAGCAGCTAACTTACTGAAGCTTAAACAATCCATCTTTGATCAAGGGGAAAAGTCAGGTAAAATCCTGGCATGGCGTATAAAAGAATTTCAAATTGAAAGAACTATCACTGTGCTGAATAACGATAAGGGGGAGACTGTTGCAGACCCTGTGGTAATAAATGGGGCTTTCAGGGATTATTATGAAAGATTACACAGCTCTGAAATAGACGAGGGGACACTGCTCCAGAGTCCATTCTTAGATAGCCTCACGATTCCCAAATTATCGGATGAGGAAAGTTTGAAATTAGAGAATTTATTGTCTTTGGAGGAGATCTCTGAGGCAGTGAAGAGCATGAAATCGGGGAAAGCAGCAGGACCGGATGGCCTGCCCATTGATATCTATAAAAAATTTGAAGCGAAATTAAAGGCACCCCTTTTGGAAATGTTTATTGAATCTATTAAAAATGGAATACTTCCTGCCACCCTGAGAGGGGCGCTGATCACACTCCTGCCAAAACCTGGGGAATCAAATGATAAGTGCGAAAATATGCGCACGATAAGCCTCCTAAACTCAGACTGGAAGATACTTTGTAAAATCTTGGCAAGAAGACTGGAAGGCCTGCTGCCAGAAATTATAAAAGAGGATCAAAATGGGTTCATGATTGGACGTCAGGGATTTCACAATGTGAGACGGGTTTTGAACATTCTACATGACCAAAGGGGGGCGCCGGATACAGCTCTCTTGGCATTAGATGCTGAAAAAGCTTTTGACAGGGTGAAATGGTCCTATTTGTTTGAACTTCTTGACTGCTTTGGCTTTTGGGAGAATTTTTGTAATTGGGTAAAACTCTTATACAACGACCCGTATGCAGAAATAATTACCAATAATATCATATCAAAGCCGATAATGATCGGTAGGGGCTGTAGACAAGGTTGTCCTCTATCCCCCCTTCTTTTCTTAATCGCAATTGAACCATTTGCTATTGCTGTGAGAGAGCACACAATGATTTCAGGCATACATGTTAGAGGGTTTGACCATCGATAGCTCTTTACGCTGATGACGTGATTCTCTTCCTTAGAAATCTGGAGAATTCTATACCGGCTCTTATGGATCTGATTAAAGGGTTTAACCATATATCGGGTTACAAAGTAAATCATTCTAAATCCTCCATAATGCTCCTTAACCCGGAGGAAAGGTCTAACCCACCCAAACATGCTGGCCATTTTAGAACAGTAAATACTTTCACTTACTTGGGTATTCAGATTGTTCCCAAATTGGAAGATATTATGAACTCTAACTATAATCTGACTATAGCGTCAATTCCCAAATCAGTTGATAGATGGTCAAACCTTCCGATCTCTCTAATGGGTAGAATCAATATACTCAAAATGAATGTTCTCCCCAAGCTGTTATATTTATTTCAAAACATCCCCCTGCCACCCCCACCAGATTTTTTTCCTAGAATGAAGAAAATGTTTAGTAATTTTATATGGAATAACAGACGCCCCAGGCTCCGTTTGTCTCTCTTGTACTTGCCTTATGATAGAGGAGGATTACAGTTCCCTAACATACCGTGGTACTACTGGGCAGCTCAGCTGAGAACATTGATGTTTTATTACACAGAGGAGAGGCCTCCGGCGTGGAGGGATGTTGAGTCTTGCTCCTTAAAGCTCCCACTTCCCACTTATCTATATTCTGACAACCCTAAAAACCTTAAAAAAAACTACACCTAACCCTATAGTTAAAAATATGATTGGTGTCTGGCAGGAGGTTAAAAAAGATGTGAACGAACCTTCTTCTCTCTCCTGGTTTAGCCCGATCTGGGGAAATATTCTTTTTGCGCCAGGGAATGCCGATGGAGGTTTTAGATTATGGGCTGAAAAGGGGGTGGGACAGTTAAAAGACATGTTTGGAAGTTATAATGCGAAGTTTTTATCATTTGAGGAACTTGTCAGTAAATACGATATCCCTCGTAAACATTTTAAAAACACCTTAAACACCTTTAAATATCTGCAACTCAGGAGCTTTGTAGGATCGAACCAGGATCGACTCATGCTGGCCCCTCCTCTGTCCATATTGGAGAAAGTTTTAATTAAAAACCCCTTTGGGAAGGGCATCATATCTGAATTTTATGATCTCCTGCTGGCATTCTCCCCAGAATCCTCGAACTCAAGACGTAATGCCTGGAAAACTGACTTACAGGAAGATCTAACATTGGAACAGTGGAGCACAGCTTGTAAGACAGCCCAAACAGAGACGGGTAATACCCGTCTAAAGCTTCTGCAATACAAGTGTCTAATGAGGATGTGTATTACACCAGAAAAACTGAATACATTTAATGCTAATATCCCAGACACGTGCACCAGATGTGGGGAAGGAAAAGGCACACTGTTCCATTGTCTATGGTTATGTCCAAGAATAAAGGAATTCTGGGAAGAGGTTAGGGTAACAGTACAGAATATTTTAGTGATCAGCTTAAAGCTGGAACCAAAAATGTTCCTACTTGGCCGATATCCGGATGGACATAACATACAACGTTATGAATACGTTTTTATAGGTATCTGTTTATTACAAGCAAAAAGAGTGATTGCCTTAACATTGAAAAAGTTGGGCAAACCTAGTATTGCACAGTGGTTTAGGGAACTTTCTTTATGTCTGTCTTTAGAAAAAATCACTTACATTCTCAAAGACAAACAAGAACTGTTCCAGAAGGTCTGGGGACGTTTTATACAGTATACCAAGAACAACGACCTATCTCAATCTCTGAACGAACCTGGGGCAGGATAATTCGATAATGCTATAATATGTTAAAATGTAAATTACTGTGATATCCTCTGCAGAAATACGGTCCTATTGCTGGAAAACTGGATGGTTGCCGATGTATTAGAGTGCCCTTGTTGTATGTACCAATTTAATTTAGTGTTGTTATATTTCTTTAATGTAAAGTAATTTAGTTGTCCTGTGTAGATATATGTATTGCTTTTGGCTCTATGTCTTCGTCCTATGTATGTGATTTTTGTATGCTGAAAATCAATAAACATATTAAAAACATTTTTTAAATTGAAATATAAAATATATAATAAAAATAAGAGACATTAATGAAATTAAGTTAAAAAATAAAACAAAAATAAACTTGGGCAGTAGCAACATTATCCTAAAAAGTGTACATAGTCACAGCAGTTTAAGAAGTACTTTACTTTTCCATTCAACCAGATCACTCTCATGGATTCCCATTGTTATTTCTTAGCATGTTTGACACATTAACATCACCTAACAGTTGAGTAAACGGGCCCCAAACCCTATCATAGGTTTCATTTTTCCTTTTCAGAATATACGTTATTTTTTCCATAGAACAGCAATTACTCATTTCCCTCAACCATTGGCCCACATGTGGCCTCTGAGTGTTCTTCCATGACAAGACAATCGAGCGTTTTGTTTGGAGTAAACACATGTTTATGAGATTATTTTTATTCTTTGTTATGACTGGGGTGGAGGGGTAAAGTCCCAAAATAAACAATTTAGGATCAAGAGGTATCTTAACATCTAGCATTTTGTGAATTATTTGTGAGATCTCGCATCAGAAAGTTGCAATCTCTTTGCACTTCCACATGCAGTGAAAAAGTGTCCCTTTAGACTGTTCACACTTAGTACATATATCTGGAATGTTATTATTAAACTGATGTAATCTCACAGGTGTTATGTACGTGCGCATAAACCAGTTGTGTTGTAGCAATCTTAATCTGGTATTCGCAGTTTGTCTATGTGCCTCAGTACATATCACACCCCAGTCATCCAAGGAAATATCCTCCTGTATATCTCCCTTCCAGGCGTTAAGCCGGTCGGTAGAGGATTCAGTGGAGTTAAAAACCAACAAATCATATCGCACTGAAATAAGCCTTTTCCCATGACAATTATCAGAGATCAATCGTTCCAGTTCAGAAAGGGGTGGGGGAGTTAATAACTGTTTGCGGGATGCAGTTATAAAGCTTCGTACCTGTAAGTATTTATAAAAACTGCTATTTGAAAGGCCAAATTTAGAACGCAACTGTTCAAATGACATCAACGTTTTATCTTGAAACATATCTCCTATTTTTGTTAGACATTTCGTTGCCCAATGATGGAAACCTTGGTCCACTCTTCCTGGTTTAAATTGTTCATTTCCCCAGATTGGGCTAAAACGGGACATTGATGATTTTTCCCCGAGCACATCTTGAATTTTATACCAAACATTGATCATATTCAATACAAATGGGTTAGATGTTTGTTCCCTGAGCTTTTTAACATTGGCAGAATACATGTATGATTTAAGTGGCAATTTAGGGGTAAGTGAAAAGGCTTCAATGTCTACCCACGCTGGGACTGGGTCGGGGGAGAAGTAATACATTATGCTGCGTAATTGGGCGACCCAGTAATACCACTGGAAGTTAGGAAGTTTGAGTCCTCCTCTGTCATACGGTAAGTATAATAACGTCAAACGTAGCATGTGTCGTCTATTATTCCAAATGAAATTCGAACATGTTTTCCTCAATTTATTGAAATGTGATAGTGGCAAGGGTAAAGATATGTTTTGAAACAGGTACAATAGTTTTGGAAGGATATTCATTTTCAGTATATTTATTCACCCTATTAAAGAAATTGGCATATTAGACCATCTTTCCAGTGATTTATAAATTGATTCAAGAGCAGGATCATAATTGTTTTTTACAATTTTTCCCACATCAGGCACTATATGTATACCTAGGCAGGTAAAAGAGTCTGTTGAGTTGAATGAGGACACATGGTCCATAGGATTGCATCTTTCTTTTCCATTCAATAACATTATGGAGGATTTTGCATTATTCACCTTATAACTTGCAAATAATCAAAACGTCTTAATTACATTTAGTAAAGCTGGAATTGAATTAGCTAAATCCGTGAGGAACGAAATGACGTCGTCCGCGAAAAAGAGCTATGCGATGTTCTAGCTGTCCCAACCTGACACATGAAATATTCTTGTGTGTCCTGACTACTATGGCGAAGGGTTCTATGGCAAGTGTAAATAGGAGGGGTAACAAAGGGCACCCCTGTCTGAACCCCCTATTAATATTAAATGGTTGAGGAATAACATTATTAGTCAGAATTTCAGCTATGGGTTGAGTGTACAATAACCTTACCCAATTACAGAAAGCAGTCCCAAATCCAAAACGGTCTACTGTTGCAAATAGAAAAGGCAATTCTATTCTATCAAACGTCTTTTCGGCATCGACTGATAGCAGAGCAGTGTCTGGCGCGTCTTTCCTCTCTTGAAGTATATTTAACACTGTCCGTACGTTATGAAAGCCTTGTTTCCCTTTAACAAATCCGTTTTGATCCATATCTATAATGACGGATTGAGACAGCGTGGTGTCCAGAGACACATTCACATCTGACTGAAGATTGGCCCCATTTATTTGTGACGTTGCAAACTCTGCGGTACAAGGCACAAGTGTTGTGAAGCTCATAAAGTGAGGCAAATAGAAATAATCAGCTGATGGAGTGTAGATGTGGAAATAGCTGCATTCGATCAGCTGACTGTGTTTTCACTATAAAAGTAGTTTCTTAGTGAATGTCCTGTACTGGTCTTAAAATCTCCTAACATCAGCTTTTAATTCTTGACCCTCAGAGAAGGAGAAAATGTTGAGTCGTGTCTTTCAGGCATGTCCTTTCCTAACAAAAATGACAGGAAACATAAAACATATTATTGCAGAACAAGTGTGTTATTTATGAAAGCAGTGTGTTTAGGGGCTGTAGATATAATTATTTTGTAATTGTAATGTTTTTTGTTTTTTTTCAACAGAGCTACAAAGATAATCAGATTATGAATGAACAGTATGAAGTTCATCAACATTGAAATATATGTTATTATCAAAATAATATTGAACTGTTATCAAAATGTAGTGAAACTATAGAAGCTTGCTCTGTTGTCTCACTGAAAGAATAACTTTTACCACGTTTTTTCAGAAAATATTGAGAGATAAATAGTAGCAGTTCTCACTATGTGTTAAATACCTTTGCCTTCAATACATTAAATTAAAAAGCTGACAAAGTCAAATTGCTAAATATCTAAATGTAACTTTTAGCATGGAAAAAACTCTCAACTTAACTGATGTGTAGGTGATCTAGTATTTAGTATTGTTTAATGGAATGTATATCAGTGTATTCAAGTCAATACTTCATTTATTTAAACCAATATCTTTCTTGATTATTTGTACAGTATGAAAAATAGAGTATTTGTACCTTGCTGAAGTTCACTGCTGTGAGGAGTCCAGTTCTGTCTCTCACTATGGTCCAGCCTGTCTGCATCACCTGGACACCTTAAACAAACAGATATATATTTAAAGTACCATGTGTACAACAAACAATATAAGTGATTATCTTCTGTTGAACATGTTGGATTGTGTATTGTCGGAGTCAGGGTCCTTTTTTATTTTACTGTAACTTTGGAAGTTGTGTTACCAATGCTTACTGTTTATTTGATATCCATTTGGTAATGCAATTAATAAAAACAACAAGGTTTGGTTTGGTTCTTCAGATGACTGTGACGTTAACGTGTAAGCTCAATAATGAACTCCAGCTCAACCAACCATATTGTGATATCTAAGTAATCCTCTTGAAATATGACATTATTATTTGTAATATACACACATCTTATTGTGAGGTTGATTTCACATACACTACTTCGACATTAGCTTGTCTACATACTTGACCATAGCCAATTTAAATTAACCTTAGCGATGCATACAGTCCCTACTGTTGGGGCAGAATCTCTGCTCCGCGCCGTTCCTATATGAGCGGGTTCTCAAAAGAAGGAAAAATTCAAAGCAGCCAGGATAAGGGTTAAACAATAATCTGCTTTAATGGTAAAACATACAAATACATCACCCAATCTCCTAATCACGAAGCACTCTGCAGAGTACTCTGGGCTCAGGTTCTAACCCCGTGTGAGACACGTCTCAGGAACGGCCAGTCAGAAACAAGAGCCCCGATCTTCAAAATGATCACAACATTTATACACAGAGTTCACTTCTGAGCGAGCTAGACAGTGAGTTGGCAGTGTTCCATTGGTCGGTTTCCCTTCTGGGCGGGATCCCAGGTAGTAAGTCAGTTTGTTGATTCCATCGTTTGCTTCACAGTGTATGTGTGTGTGTGTGTGTGTGTTTCTGTCCCTCTGCCCTCAGGCAGATCCCCCAATCAATGATTCGGAGTCATGACAGAGGACTCTTTGACAGGACACATACTCATTCCCCCTAAACATCCTCAACACACAAACATCGTATTATGTATCTTTAACAGAAGTTAATTGTTCTTATCGCTTAATGGCTTCCCTGAACTTCCCTTCACCCCAAAGTCAGCTTACTAGGAATGAATACATTTTATTGATAAGCTCAAAAGGACCTTTATCTTATTTACTGCTGGGTGACCCAAGTCTCAAGGCCTGCAGGATGTGTAGGAGATAAACATTAATTCTACAAGACTTTAACTACATTATCTGAAAATGTATCTGGGACTTCCCCTGTTAATTGCAAGGACTATTGATAATTAACAGAGAGACCCTAGGGGCCTCTTCTTGGTATCTGCTAGGCAGAAGTCACTCAATGCAGAAATCACAAGTTTAACACACATTCTATATAAGGTGACATTAAAATGAATATACCAGATTGAACTTTCCTGCCATAACACGTTACTTTAATACTTCAAATAACTCAAATAATACTTCACTAACTACATAGTAAAATATCTCTCTAATTTACAAGGATGACCTTATTTTATCAACCTCAAACAGAAGCCGTTTGTTGTACAGTATTATCCCACTTAACGCTTAACACTTGTCTATTTCGTTTTAACCTTTATATATATAGTCTATGATTTTAACTTGGAGGCTACTATTAGCATCGTTAGTACCGATGTAGCTACCACTCGCTTACACGCTAACCCAAGCCTTAACATTCATTACGTAGCTGATTAAAATCATTAACACATAAATAAACTACTCAAATTTCACTAACCGCAAAACCGCATTCATGCACCGTCTGTTTTAACCGCAGAGCGAGTCACAATAGTCCGATATATAAGCATGAAGAACAAAAAACCATGGCCGGCTTCAAGTTGTGTTCCCTGGATGAACTGACAAGGCAGAGTCCCTGTAGCTAGCTTCACGGAGCAGTTAGCAGAGAGACAAGAAGCTAACAGCAGCAGTCGCTTGACAGAGCTGTCACTCAATGTGACCACGCCCTAATATATGCATAACTTTAAGGCTTAATATTAATTAAACAGATGAGTTGGGAAAAAATGCACCCCCCCAATCCATATTCATGAAGGGGGGATCTAACTATACAGAGAATATGGTTTTTTGAACCACGATGTAAACATGTTTATTTCTGCTTTAAAGTTGGGCATTTTAACATGGGGGTCTATGGAAATTTCTCCATTCTGCAGACTGCTCCTACTGGCCACTCAGAGCCGGCCCGACCCATTAAGCGACATAAGCGGCCGCTTAGGGCCCCGCAGCCACTAGGGGCCCCCTAGCAAAAAAAATAAAAATAATAATAATAATAATCTCAGTACATCGTCGCCGTGATAAGTATGTTTAATTAATTGTGTTAATATGCCTAGATTACCTACTCTCAAAGTCATGTATTATATTATTGAGTCAATCATATAATACATCCACCATGCTTTACCTGAACCTCATCATGACACTAGAGAGGACGGCAGAATTGTAATTTCCCGTGTTCAGTGAATGCAACAGAGGCAAGACACTACTAGACCAACCAGAGAGTTGAATGGAAATAAACATCTGTCTTATTGGCTGACAGGTACCTATCCTGTGAGCTGTGACAATGTTTAAACTGTCAGTCGGACTCAGAGTTTTTGAAGATGGACATAAGAACATCTTTTCTTAAAAAAGACGACAATTCTCAAGTGGTGGCTCACACAACAACCCCAGAGCCACCACTTGAGCCAGGTAAATGGTATGTAAATGTCAGTAAACTTCCAAGATATGCGAACATGTAAGCAAAGCATAAATTACAGCTACGTTGAAGTTACTTTGAATCGCGGGGGTAAGCTAAACCGTTAGCAAGTAGCTATATTAAAGGTGACCTATCATGCAAAATGCACTTTTGTACGTCTTTTATACATGAATATGTGTCCCCGGTGTTCCAGGGAACACAACCCTCTCTATTTTCCTCCATACCCAAATCTCTAAAAAAGGGGCTGCAACAGATCTGATACAGACTGATCCAGATTTGAACACTTCTGTGACGTCACAGAAGTGGCGCTACGGCTATTGGGCCAACTCCACCAATCAGGAGGGGACAGCCACGGACATTGCCGTTCGAACGCGCTGGAGACGCTGTAGTACATGTGCCAGGCCTGTAGATGGTGCTTTTCTCACAGAATCAGCCCATGCAAAGACAGTGTTAAATTGAGCGAAATGAGGAATGGCTAAAATGCATGATCTGTTTGGTATTTTGAAAAATAAAAAGTATAAATATGCCTTATATAGCTATAGTCCTACTCTATATTATTCAAATATAGCATGATGGGTCCACTTTAAATAAACACTTAGTCATACAATCTAAATGTAATTTTTTTTAGCGTTACCTGGTGATTTCAAAGAAAGCTCTCTGGAAAATGTTGACTTACTGTTCGACATTCTGTCAGTTAAAGTGTTTCATAGTTAGCTTAGCTAAGCATCAACCTAGCAATGAAATGATGTTATGTGACAGTATTTCTGAGAAAAGGTCAGCTGAAATGGTGGCATGCCACTGCTTTACGTATCGACAGCATGTTTGAACTTATTTGCAGCAGTAAATGTGGCTGTTTGGCCACTGATGGATGTTGCCATAACAACACCTGAATTTAAATGTGCAACCTCTTTTTGTGACAGATTTTTACATAAAATTATAATTATTCTGAATGATATTCCTATTGACAGCTAGTTTCTATGTGAACATTATGAAATGGACAGCCAGAGAGAATAAATGAAAAACAGTTGTGAAATACGATATGACAAAACAAGAATACAGTTTAAAAGGGGAGTGATTTGTAAAATATGAGAAAAATAAAATCTGTTTACAGTTCTGTTTCATATGGATGTTGAGAGATGTATCCATAGATCTCTTAATTTTGCTCTCAAAGTGCACCAGATTGATGCTTTTAACTTCAATATTTAAAAACAAATCTTCCCGGGGGAGCATGCCCCGGACCCCCCTAGCGGAGATGAGGACCCCCCCTAGAGGATGTTAGGTCCACGGTGTTTACATGCTTATTTATACAATATGTGTGCTCATGATAACATCATAAGACAAAAGTTGGTTCCGTGTTGTGTGTAGTGAGAACGCGCTAGAGTGAGGGGGGCCCCCAAGCCAAAGCTCGCTTAGGGCCCCCAAAAGTATAGGGCCGGCCCTGTGGCCACTGGATGAACTGCAGTGTGCAATTATTGTAAGCGCGCCATAGTTTATCCGCCGTTGATCCCCCCCCCCCCCCCCCCCCCCCCCCCCATATAAAATCCCAATTTAACCCCTGCTGATACTACATGTTTACTTTCACTTACGTACGATTTTGAATACAAGACTTTTACTTGGAATGAAATATTTTAACAATTAAGTTTTGGTACTTTTACTCAAGTAATACATGTTTTTCCACCACGGCTGTCAAGTAGAGAAAGCAGAGTGATTTGATGTATGGACAGGGTCTGATGCTGAGCCATGGAAGAACACTAGATGGCGGTAACGTAATAAATAAGGCGGGATCGCTTCCTCTGACGCAACAAGACGAAAGTGAAGGGCTTCCTATCTCCACTGTCTCTCCAAAAATGGCGGACACGTGTGGCCAAGTATTGCTGGGATCAGGGCTCACCGTCCTCTCCCACCCTTTGATGTACATTAAAGTCCTGATCCAGGTAAGAGGCGAGGGGTCGGTGCAGACGCTGGGAGATGTTTCTGCTTTAGGAGCTGCTTTGGACACTTTTGGCTCGCATTTGTAAACAACGTTAGCTAGTAGCCTGAGGAGGGACCTGTCAAACTCCATTTACAATAGCGCATTTTAATTTGCCTTGCCTGTCAGTAAATTATTCTAAATGCTCGTTCGTCAATAATGATTATGGACTATTTGATTCAGCTAATACATACAGCAGCAAATATTCCTCAGACAACATCAACTACATTATGCTCCGTCTGTTGTCCCTATGACCTTCTGTTTCCAAATACTCTGTGTAGGCGGAAGTTAGTTGTGTTAACCAATTTTTGAAGTTCATACTGTATTAATATATAGTCCTGTTTCTGTATTTTTGGTGTATGCATAATTTACTTGAACACTTAATTTCCCAGGAACATATTCTCACGCACACATGCGGTTATTTCTAACCTGGTTGACATAGCTAGGAATAACAGCTAACTAGCTGTCAGCCGAGCAGCTCTGCTTTGCTAGCTAACCTCGAACCTCTGTGTTGTATGAATACAATTACCCGAAGTGCCTTCCTAGTTTCCATTCAGAAACAGTGGCTTTGTTTCTCTGTTTCACAGTAAAATGTCCTTAGTTGTCCGTACAGTTAGTTTTACACCACAGGGTGCTGTTGGCTCACTATCGTCGTGTAATTTTAATAACTCATTAACAGCAACAGTACTGTTATCTACAGCCCGGTGTCATTTAGCCCAATGAAAAAGACAGTAAGCTCACAATAGCTGTTACCAAGTCAGCTTTGACCAGTGATGGAAGAAGTATTCAGGTCCTCTACTTACGGGGTGGCCCTGAATTGCAAGTCAAAAAAACATTTCAGAAAACGCCACAGCATTTCACAAAACACCACAGCATTTCACAAAACACAACACAATTTAAGAAAACACCACAGCATTTCACAAAACAACTACAGCATTTCACAAAACACTTCAACATTTCAACTTTTACGGAAAGGGTATTCCAATCCAAACTTCTTGTTTGTGATTGGACAGAGCCAGCCAGAGCACTGTACATTGGAGCATTGGTTGTTTTGCTGCCAGTCAAGAAATGACGCTTCGTGATTGGTCAGCACCCGACTGTTAGCACACAGCTCCTCATATCTGTTCAGAAACTGGACCAAAGTTCAACATGACGAAAACACGTCTGTGTCATGGAAAATACAGTCGCTGCTTTATTTCTGTCTGTATCATGTTGTTGTGAGTGTGGACGGAGCATATACAGGTTAGTTTATCCTGATCGATCCGATACACATTCAGAAAACACGCATTTCAAGTTTTTTCGCTTGCCGTCTTGTCTGCACACTTAATTAATTAATTGTTTTTACTAACCGGTATCAGTATGTTGATACTTCTGCATCATTTTGAAACATATATTACAATTAAATCACAGTAAAATATGTTCATTTTGTTGTAGTCGACTGTGGTACATGGAGATGAGCCCCGAATATTTGCATCGCTCTAACAGCCCGTCCACACAGCAGCGTGGTTTGAAGCTTGCCGGCGGGTGTGTCTGAAGCTCGACCAACAACCAATCACATGAATCTCCCGCCCCTGACACACAAGCAGCGGTTTGATTGGCAAGAGCTTGTACTGGCATATGATTCGATTGGCTGACGCTTCTGCCGAGGCTTCAAAAGTTGAACATTGCTCAACTTTTGCAGCGAGCCATGCCAGCAAAGCTCCGCTTCACTTCCCACAATGCAGTTCGGCGAAAAGTGACGTCACCCCATTCAAAGTGAATGGTGAAGCTTTCAACGCACGCCGCTGTGTGGACGGGCCGTAATTGCTGGAGTTTCACCGCGGCTGTCAGCTGTGTTCAATCCTGTCATTCAAACAAGACGCGCTGGAGGGGGCGGGGCATATGAAAATACTATGGTAGATACCAACTACAACAAAATGAATATATTTTACCGTGATTTAATTTTAATACACATTTCAAAATTATGCCGAAGTAACAACATACTGATACCGGTTAGTAAAAACCATGAATTAATGCTCTGACAAGTGTGCAGACAAGACGGCAGGCGAAAAACCTTTTTAAAATGCGTGTTTTCTGAATTGAGATCAGATCGATCAGGATAAACTAACCTGTAGCTGTTCCGTCCACACTCACAACAACATGATACATACATACAGAAATAAAGCAGCGACTGTATTCTCCATGACACAGACAGTCTGTGGTTGGTACATGTTTAACTTTTGTCCAGTTTCTGAACAGATATGAGGAGCTGTGTGCTAACGGCTGATGTTTTGGGACATGTTGCGCTGTCGGATGCTGACAAATCACGAAGCCTCATTTCTTGACTGGCAGCAAAAACAACCAATCACAGCAGTGCTTCTCTGGCTGGCTCTGTCCAATCACAAAAGTGTTCTCCCTAAAGGTATTCCTTTACAACTTCCTTTCTGTAAAAGTTGAAATGTTGAAGCGTTTTGTGAAATGCTGTGGTGTTTTGTGAAATGCTGAGGTGTTTTGTGAAATGCTGTAGTGTTTTGTGAAATGCTGTAGCGTTTTGTGAAGTGTTTTGTGAAATGCTGTCGTGTTTTATGAAATGTTGAAGTGTTTTGTGAAATGCTGTGGTGTTTTCTGCTGTAGTGTTTTCTTAAACGTCGTTTTGACTTGCACTTCAGGGCCACCGTATCTACTTAAGTAAAAGTAGTAATGCCACAGTCTAAGCATACAGTAAAGTAAAAGTCCTGAGTTTTAAATGTTACTTAAGTAAAAGTACAGAAGTATTATCAGCTAAATGTATCAAGTGTCAAAAGTGAAAGTACTCATAGTGCAGAATGCCTGTTATATGTATTTTTCTAATAATAAAATCAGAATAATATTCTATAATAACATTTCTAAGAGTTTTTAACTTCTTAAATATGGAGCACATTTTTGGAAGTAGTGAGTAAGTTAGTAGTAAATATATATTATACAAACACGTTATGTAAAAGTAACTACACGTCAAAGTAAAGACAGTCCAATTGTACTTAAGTACAATACTTGAATAAATGCACTTAGTTACTTCAGCTGGCTTTGACCCATTGATGGTTTACAGTTGCAAAAAGTTGCAAAAAATACCAAATTAAGTAGAGGCCAGAACATTTTTAGGATAGTTTGTAGAATAAACAAATTCCACTGAGGCAAAATGTCAACAACTTGACTACAATGTATCAACACAACAGGAAGTGTGGGGGAGCCACAGTTGCTAAGACATGAAGTGCATACAGTTACAGTGCATATTGCTTATCACTCTCTTATCACTGTGTCGTTAGGTAGGACATGAGCCACTCGCTCCAACCCTGGGCAGGAACCTGTTTGGCAGACAAGTCTACCAGCTGCCTGGACTGTTTGCTTATGGTGAGTGTCTTTCCCATTAAGCCCTGCTTACAAGTGTATCCTTTATAACATTAGGCACTTTCACACCGGGGTATTTTCCCAGTGTAGTTCCGATAGTTCTTGAAATGTTGTGTACTTCACACCAAAGAAATCCGGAACTAGAACATAGTTCATGAGAACCTTTTCACCCCCTTTTTAGTCCCTGCTAGAGAGCAGGTACTTTCATGGGAGAAAAAGGTTTCCATTTCTGATTGCAAACCACGCCCCGTAAAACTCAGAAAAGTTTTGTATTTGCTGCCATTAGCATTATTAGCATTAGCCCAGCGCGCCAACGGAGAGAGACAAAGGCCACACGAGGACGAAACGGTCGTTTGCGTTACTGTTTAGTGTCATATAGACCGTTCGGCCACACGAGGACGACCAAATATGACAGTAAACAACTGCGGAAACGATAACGGGTCCCAGGGTGGATAGAACGGCATACGCAACGCTCTGGGGGGTTCAACGGCTCTGTGTGTATGCCCTATACGATCATTTTCTGATAATGATGACGCAATAGCCCCGCCTCTCCCCACCTCTGCTGCTCACCCCCGCGTCAAAGTAAACTGCACACTGAATTCAGATTATTTATCTTTCTCTCGATATGGACATAAACGCGAGTGAAGTCTAATCTGACAGGACGGAGACACGCAGCTCGGCTCACCTGCAGCTCCTCTCGCTGTGATGCAGCGGTGAACGGAGCAAAACACACACTTCAAGTCAGATCATCACCCTTAGTTATTTTAATTACCTCTCAAACTACCTAAACTAGTTATAAATATGTTTATTTTTACTGTCACTCATTACTGGATCAGCTGCTGCATGAGACAGAGACTGACGCTGTCAGAAAAGAGGGAGGAAAAACAGAGGCTCCGTGTATTTTATTATTACATTCGTTATTCATTTGTTTTAAAGCTCAATAAATAGCAAAGACCGGCACTTTAAAATGTTGTCCGGAAGATTTAAACTAATACACGTTGACTGGCGAAAAACTCTGCCCGGTTCCCTCGGCCCCCACCGCGGAGAATAAACAGAAGGGCAACCATGACAACCATGCTTCTTCGCTGCTTTTGTGGAGGAAGTTGCAGCGCCACGTACAGGCTCCTGCATATGTACTGCAGCTTCTCCAGCGGTTGGAGCTAAACGGAGCTGTCTCGTGTGGACAGACACTATCCGGTGAACATTGTGTGTGGACGGAAGCTTTTTTGCGTTTGCGTTAATCCTATGCATTTAGCCGTATGCGTCCTCGTGTGGCCGGGGCCTAACTTATGGCAACACAAAAAAAAAAGGTGGGAGCAGTGGATTTATGTCGGCGTTCTGGCGATTTACTCGGAAGGCTTC
This sequence comes from Notothenia rossii, assembly GCF_949606895.1. Lineage (NCBI taxonomy): Eukaryota > Metazoa > Chordata > Actinopteri > Perciformes > Nototheniidae > Notothenia > Notothenia rossii. The sequence goes on along the minus strand of NC_136904.1, from coordinate 52,537,272 downwards.
AGTAGAAGCTGCTGGGAGTCCCAGCAGCTTCTACTAAAGCCAGTCCCCAACTCCGGGGATTTCCGGCCGGGGACTTCGGGTGGCAGTATACGCCGTGAAGTGGTTTGCGGCCTGCCAGTAAACCCAAAGCAGCAGCAGAAGAAGAAGAAGGGACGTCAGCGGCTTCATTTGCCTAATCCTCCCTCAGGGACTTATTCCGGTGTGAACGTGATCTGCTCTTTAGTTCATCAGACAGGGTGTCCGCGGGGTCGTGAAAAGTATTTAAAGTTGATAAATCAATTTAGCGAAAATTAAGGCTATTAAAAAGTATTAAACAGCATTTTCCATGGTATTAAGAAGTCCCACAGCAATGACAACATGAAACACCCTTTTAATTTACTGAAACGACATTTCGGGAAACCCCCTCAAGGCGGCCCCATGCATAGCGCGCCGTAAAATGCTGCTTCTTATTTTAAGTTTCATTGCCTTGCTCCGCACTGTGGGTGAGGGGGGGGGGGCACTAAACGACTACGGTAAAGATAACGGGTCCCAAGGTGGGTAGACCGGCATACGCAACGCTCTGGGGGGTCCAAAGGCTCCGTGTGTGATCATAATCTTGTTGTTTTGTCATGATGTAAATCGGATTGTGTTAAATGAGGCCCTTAAAGTAACATTGTTCTTAAAGGGGACCTATCATGCAAAATGCACTTTTTGATGTGTTATACATAAATATTAGGGCTGTCAGTCGATTAAAATATTTAATCGCATGATGTCCATAGTGAATCGCGATGAATCGCACATTTTTAACCTGTTCTAAATGTACCTTAGAGGAATATTTTTCAAGTTTTTTTATACTCTTATCAACATATGTGTGGACAAATGTTTGTTTATCATCATTAGAACAATGACAAATATTCTCCTGAATATTTTCAATACAACAACCTGGAACCTCTCTCTCTCTTACACTATATTCCAACACTGTGTACTTCTTTGCACTGAGCCAGTTGCTCAAACAGACAAGCCTGTTTACAGTTGTCGGTGAAATGCCGCTCCTCTGTCTTCATAACAGTCAAAGCATGAGATTGAAGTTCCCACTGTGGGTCAAAATAATGCGCTGTGATGTGCAGTCGACAAGTTGGATGCGATCTGAATTATCTCACACAGTCCCTCTTCCTCCACAATGTGAATTGTCCTGCAAGCTTTAGCCATCCATTTAGCTATCGCTGTTGAAAGCTTGTTGCTCATAGACGTGTCCAGGCGTCTCCCCGGCAAACTTTCAAGGGTGGTCTGCCGCAAGCAAGCGGCAGGAGCAGGGCTGTCAGCATCAGCTGTGTGCTTGGCTCGCTGTTTAAAACACCTTTTTTTTTGTATCCATATCTCTCGCTAGAATTTCCCACCATCCAACTAACAACAACAACGTCAAGCCTTTTGGGCTCTGAAACTACGGGGCGGGCCGAGGACAAATACACATGTATATACGCAAGTTAAAATAATTAATGAGGCTAAAAAAAATGTGTGTTATTAGCGTTAACTTGACAGCCCTAATAAATGTGTCCCCGGTGTGCCAGGATACTCAGAAAGTGTCAGAAAACAAAACCCTCTCTCTTTTCCGCCGTACCCAAATCTCTAAAAACGGGGGTACAACGGAGCTGATCCAGAATTGCTGCTGATATGACGTAAATCACGATGTCTAAAATGCATGATCTGTTTGGTATTTTGAGCAAAACACATCATACACATGATTTGTATATATTTGAGACTCATAATATATGCCTAAAAAAAGCCTAATAGGAGACATTTAAAACACTGATTCCCCACTATTCCCCTGTGTTTCAATTTCCATTAAGGTGCCCTGGCTGTGATTTTTCATACAAGTAAACAAAGTGCTATTCAGCTAATGTTTCTTGCAGAAGTGCATCATCCCCTGAGGTCGAGTGCATTTTATTCTCCATAGAACACTTGATAACAGTGTACTTCTTCTTTTGCCTTTTGTTGGCTTATTTATTTAAGCAAATGCATTAGTAATAAAGGGGGTTTTAAAATCAATGTTACTTGTGTCCTCAAGTGGCTTATTAAGAGAGTTAAACATCATCTGCTGAAACCGTCTTAAAGTTCAAAGGTTTAAACGTTTTATTTGTCATATACTCGATAAATATCGTTTGCAGGCTTACTTTCTATGTACGCAATACACACTTAACATAAAAGTTAAAGATATAAAAATAGTGCCATAGCAAAATGGTTCAAGTAATTTGAAACGTGTGTACATATAAACGGTACGGTATAATAAATACTGTTAACTGTAACAATATATAAATCAGTGGATATGAGGGACAAACAGATACACAAATAACCAGCATATTATTAATATGCGTAAGTGGTGACACTTCACAGAGCTAAGGAATTGAACATAAACTGTCCCTGAGTCTGGTGGTTTGGTTCAGATGATGCAGGACCCAACAGCTTGTTGCTGTGGAGATCTGACGAATACAGCTTTGTTTTTTTATTTATTCTGTCAAACTACCTCTAAAAATACTCCAAAGAACCAGTCCCACTCGGAAATATGTATTTATTTGTACTTGACTGCTGCCTACATTACAGCGACACATTTTCACGTACAAAAAGATAACTAATATTATATGAATCCTTTCTAAAATCCGTAACTATGTATTTGTGGTCTACTGTTTTGAGAAGGTAATTTTCCAACTTTTGTGTATTTTCTGACTTTCAGCTCAACACATCATCAAGATTGATGGGAAAGCAGGACTGTTCAAAGGGCTCGGTCCCAGGCTCTGTGCCGGCTCCATCGGAACCATAGTGCACAGCAGAGTACTGCAGGTAGGAATGAATACATCATACTGTAGCACACATTTAGCTGGTTCCTCAGATAGAAGTAAGGATTCAGTAATGGTAATACAGGGTGTCTTAAAAAGTATTAAAAGTTGATAAATCAATTTAGCGAATATTAAGGCTATTAAAAAGTATTAAACAGCATTTTCCAAGGTATTAAGAAGGTCCACAGCAACGACAACATGAAACTCCCTTTAATTTACTGAAACGACATGTCGGGAAACTCCCTCAAGGCGGCCCCATGCATAGTGCGCCACTCCGCTCTGTGGGGGGGGGGGGGAAGAAGAGAGTCTGTCGATGGGGATCAAAGCTGTCCGGTCCCACATGCTAAGTTCTAGCCAGAAAGCCGTGGCGTCTAAGTCCCGCAGGCTCTCTGCACGGAGGAGCCGCAGAAGAGACACATGTTCACAAAGCCAAACTATATCCGGTCACAGAGATCTGCTATTTTAAAGTAAAGTCAACACATATCAACCCTAAATATAGTCTATATTAAGAACGAGAAAAGTCTTAACATATATATCGTTTTTTGTAAACATACGACAAATGTGTGAGGGTGATGACGTCAGAGCATCGTCCTATGTGCCAGGGCTTAGCCCCGGACAGCCCCAGCCCAATTTAACCCCTGGGTATTTGCGAGGGAGCTCCTATATGGCATTACCCAGCTGAAGCTCACCAAAGTTTAACATATTTCATAGTTCAAAGTTTTGTCAATTGTTTTGTTTATTGGTCAAATACTGGTTTCTGAGGAGTTTTACTGGAATGAAAGAGCACAGAGTACAGAAGCAACAAAGCAGCATACTGCATTAAACCTGACCTTCACAGAGAGGTTGAAGTTCATGTGGAGAGGAGGCTTCAGTAGTCTGTCTGCACTCTGTTTAGTTGTGCTATCTTACAATCAATATACCGTAATTTTCAGACTATAAGCTGCGCTTTTTCCCCCATCTTTCGACGGTGCGGCTTATATAACGGTGCGGCTAATCTATGGATTTTTACAGCTAACGGCCACCACCTTTAACTCTATGGGCTCTATGGCCGGTCCGCGGACCCCCACCTTTAAGCGGCGGGTTCCAGCAGGAAACGCTGGAGGCCGGAAAAGAGTGAGACAGGTAGCGCGCAAAAGTAAAAGTGGAACCGAGAGTGGTATGCCGCTGCTGCGGCTTATATTCAGGTGCGCCTTATAATCCGAAAATTACGGTAGTAAATGTGAGGTAAAGTGTGTCGCCAATGTAACCGGTTAGAACTCAAAGTTGCGATGAGGTCTTAAAATGTATGGAAAGGGTCTTAAAAAAGGTCTTTAATGGTATTACATTTGACTTCAGGATTCCTGCATATACCCTGTAATAATACAACACTTTTTTGTATAGCACCTTTCATTCAAGGAAGAAGCCCAAAGTGCGACAATAAAGCCTAATTAGCCCAATTTTTAAATACAATTTTTAAAAGATGGGTCTTTAATACTTTTAATCTTTATTTCAAGTGAGGCTGTTCCACATTTATTAATTAGGCTTTTTTTTACATTTATAAACTGATTTAGATTAGACTTGATGTGTGTAGGTTGATGTTAACCGCTCATCTAATTTAAATCAGGATTTATATGCAGCAAACTGATATCTGAACATCCTGAATGATTACTGATGCCTGATAAATGGATTTCATTTACCGTAATTTTCGGACTATAGCAGCGGCATACCACTCTCGGTTCCACTTTTACTTTTGCGCGCTACCTGTCTCACTCTTTTCCGGCCTCCAGCTTTTCCTGCTGGAACCCGCCGCTTAAAGGTGTGGGTCCGCGGACCGGCCATAGAGCCCATAGAGTTAAAGGTGTTGGCCGTTAGCTGTAAAAATCCATAGATTAGCCGCACCGTTGTATAAGCCGTAGCGTCGAAAAATAGGGAAAAAGGCGCGGCTTATAGTCCGAAAATTACGGTAATGTTATTCAAGAAGATTAAACTCATTTCTTAATGTAAAGTATTTATTCAGATCCTTATGAATCCTTCAGTTGTATCATATTAACCTCTAGTTTCTTACAGAAATGTCAGGAAGAAGGCACACTTCAGGTAAGAGTTTTTAGTCTGATTCATTGTTTGTGCCATTACAACATACTGTGATGTGATGTGGATGGTTCTGAGGTTTGTTCTGTTCTCCAGGTTCTGGGAGGTCAGCAGAAAGCTGCCGAGGGCTCCCTGCAGCACGTTGTTAATGAGGTACCACTCTCACACACTACACTTATACTGTGGGACTGACAGAATGCCATACTCTGTCTGTATAATCTATAACACTGTTCAAATAATGACAGCCTATCGGAGTGTATTGAAGCCGGGCAAAGTCCTCCCACAACTCTCACTTCTCTCGTTGTAGTCGGCAAAAGGTTAGAAAAACTCAGGGTTTCTCAAAGTGCCAAACACAGTGACATCTGGTGGTTTGTAAAACGTATAGCAGCCGTAACGCAACACTAATTTTTAATCGTCTTAGTTTGTGCTATAAAATTCCTGCAAGCATGCGTGTTCTTATTAAATCTGTAACATCTGTGCTGCGTTAGCCCCCTAAACACACAACCCGCTAGCAGGTTTGAATGGCATGCTTGCTTCTAGGGATGCCAGCGATTATTCGATTTTTCGAATATTCGTTACAGTCTCCATAATCAAAAAATATTTTTTAACCCTCCGGTATCACTGTGGACGTTTTTGTCCATATGGGTCACTTTTCATTTTGCAATAACTTCGGTTGTGTTGGTGCAAATGGCATGATTTTTTGTAACAAGGCTATTTTCTCGATCTATTTTGCAATTCCAATTTCAATTTTTCAAATCGGTCTTTAATTCACTGTGTAACAAATCGACTACGCAAATTAGTCATTTGAGACACAAATTTCCACTGCAAAATACTTTGATAAAAACATTATACTAAAAGGTTTTTTTCTCAACTTTTTTGGGTTCAATCTTTAAAGCAACTTCCGCCCTAATAGAAAATACCAAAAATGTAATCATTTTCAGGATTTTAACCTTTAAATGCCATTTTGAAAACGACAAAATCAGAAAAGTCAGAAAAGTTACATATTAGTCATTCGGGACAAAAATGTCCACTTCCAAAAACTGGATATGTCAAAGATTAGCAACAAAAGTGTTTTATCCTTGTGCTGACTCCTTTCAAGCACAGGCAGATCCACACCAGATTCTCCTTCTCAGGGTGTTTCTGTTTCAGAGGATGAGTCTTGCAGCTGAAGTTACGGGCTGCATTTGACCTCTTGTCCCACAGAGAAGCTCCTCTTCATCTTACTGCTTGTTGCGTATCACAGGAATGAAATGACCAGCCAGCCAAACTAAACATATTTGAAGCTTTGGATTTGCAGCCAGGTGTTTTTATTTACTTAAAGGACTGTATGTATGGCTTTGTATGTCTGTTTGCTAAAGAGACATTATCAAAGCACTTTGAAGTTCCAAACAATTCAAAACATCGAGGTCAAGCTGGGTCAAGATCATACATCTGTTTACCTCTAAGACACATGAAACAGCACAAATGAAAAACAAAATGCCATGAGAGCACACTTAGTCCTGTCTCATTCTCACACACAATCACTCACACACACACACACACACACAAGGTATAAGGAGGTTTAATATTTAAGAGTGTGTATGAGTTTGAGAATGAGGGAGTGAGAGAAAAAGAGAGAAAGAAAGATATGAGGCGAAAACTGCGACTTGCTTTAAACCAAATCTACTGTATATTGTTGTCTCTGTACACACACACACACACACATATTTCTCAGCTGATACCACTCTTCCACATCCATACCAACACACCTACATCATATTAGTTGCATACCTGTACATGTATTCCAATGGCTGTCAGGGCCCCATTATACAACAGGCAAAGAAACCAAGAAATGACAAGCGTGTAATTCAATGGTAAAATGTCACATCTGGTGATGTACAGTAAAAAGGACAAATTGAACTATTTTCCTCTAATATAAAACCCTGACATTACAAAATGCATGATTTTATACCGGTATGGCGGAGCGATCAAAAGATGTGGTTATAATGGGAGTGGATGGGAGTGGCTAATGTGAGTTTTTTGTTTAATCTGATTCTGTGCAAAAACTAATAATCCACCAAAATCAATGTTGTTGCTAATCTTTGACATATCCAAGACTGTGATTTAAAAAAAAAAAGCCCCCCCCCCCCCCCCCAACATTCATTATATGGAAAATAACTGCCTTTTTGTGCATGTTTTTCATAGAAAACGCAAATTCATGCTTTCAAACTGGCAGTTAAAGGGTTAAAATCCTAAACATAAGTTAACATTTGGTATTTTTGATCAGGACAAGTTGATTGAAAGATTTAACCCCAAAAAGTTTTTAAAAATATTAATCTGTCATTTTAGAGCAGTTTTTGGAAGTGGACATTTTTGTCCCGAATAACTAATGTGAGTTTTTTGTTTAATCTGATTTTGTGCAAAAACTAATAATCAACCAAAATCAATGTTGTTGCTAATCTTTGACATATCCAAGACTGTTATAACAAAAAAAGAGCCAGTCACAGGGTTCGTACGGGTGCTTGAAATCCTTGAAAATGCTTGAAATTTGACGTGGTGTTTTCAAGGTCGGGAAAGTGCTTGAATTTTGGGAATGGTGCTTGAAATTGAGAAAGTGCTTGAAAAATGTATATGCTTTACTTTTACAATAAATTGCTGTCTGACTGAATAGTTCGCTTTTTAGATTAAAAGAAAATAATTGCTTCGCTTCTACATAAAACATCTCCGCTGCGGCCTTCCCGCGCTATGCGCGCGACCTGCAAGTGTTTGTGTTACGTGTGACCTGGGCATTCTGATGAGAGTGATAGATGACAGTGTGCCAGGTTGCAGTTTCAACGAGCGTTGGCTAGCAGAAGACAAATACAAGCCATGGCTAGACGAGGGTCAAGCCCACGAGTAGCCTCCTGCAAAGTTTGCAAAAATAACGATGCGAGAGTCTGCGCTGACGAGCCACATGAAAGGTACGCCGTAATAGAGCATTTTAGATTAGGTTAACGTTGCATTTTACGTTTCTTTAAGCTAACGTTAGCGAGCTGAATAGCGAACTTGATTGGGGGATAATAATAATTACAGGGGACAATCATTTCAGAGGAGCGTACCTATGTTATGTGCGTTACAGTCGCCATCGTGTGGTGTTCAGAGGATGAAGCACTTACGGCATTTCGTTTTATAGTCACGAAATATAATCTATTGATTCGACATAGAGCGATTTTGAAAGCGTTGTATTTCCACTGGTAGTATGTTTCGTGCCTAAACCAAATGTGACTTGCTCTATCGAAATCAGTCACATTGACCCGAAGACACATTTTCGTTTGTATTACTGGTCTGGGGGAAGCTCGCGAGTGTGTTTGTGTATTTTTGCGTTAGTGTACCGGGGAAACACTCACAAGAAACACCGGCTGTTGTTATGTTTGCTGTGATGTTACATTAGTCCGTTCTCTGCTTGTAATTATGCCGTTACAAGCTTCAAAGTTGTACTCATCATCTGAATTTGCCGAAACAAGTTTAATATTGTGAAAGCCAATACTTTGTTTATTTGAAAACAAACTGTCTTTTATATAAAATTGAAGTATTATACAAGTAAAACTACATTTTGCTTTAATCCCATGTAATTGTAGAATGAACACAATCTTCCTTTGAAGATGTATAAGTCGGGTGTCTTGAGTAGTCAAAATTACCTACAAATCATTGTACACATTTGTAAATATTATTTTCCTCTTGTTACCATTGTGAGTCTATTTTTATGCAGCTCTGCGTGATTTTGTGGCTACAATTCAGGCTAATACGCTACCAGAGGTGGAATAAGTACTCAGATATTGAACTTGTAAAAGTACAAGTACTCAGATCTTGTAGTGAAATGATAAGTACTTGGATCTTATACTTAGTAAAAGTAGAAGTACCAGAGTGTAGGAATACTCTGTCACAGTAAAAGTCCTGCATTCAAAATGTTCCTCAAGTGAAAGTAGAAAAGTATTCTCATCAAAATATAGTGAAAGTAGCGAAAGTAAAAGTAGTCATTGTGCAGATTGGTCCATTTCAGAATAATATCTATGATATGTTTTATAATGATTGATCATTAAAGTGTTCTCAAAGCTGGTAAAGGTGCAGCTAGTTTGAATGACTTTGTATACTGCAGGGTAGCTTGTGGATTTACTTCAAGTGGAACTAAAGTCTGATTCAACACTTGATTATATTTCACATCATTCATCCTCATCTGTGAAGTAACTAAAGGTAATACATGTAGTGGAGCAAAAGTACACAATTTACATCTGACTTATGTTTACTGCCAACCTAAAAGTACCTCAAAAATAGTAATCAATAATGTATTGAAAAGTTATTTGGCTGATTGTTTTATATTGGCTCAGCCAGGTTATATGGGAGGCCCAGTCTAGGTGCAGATGGTTTACTCATTTGGAAATATTAAACTTAGTTTTCTTTTCTTTAATTTTGTATCCTCGTGTAGAAGGCTATCACGAAACACACATTTGGTTGTTTATAGCATAAAGAACATCCGATTTAATGTGAGGTAGGAGAATAATCATTTGAGTATGTGTATATAAATATGTAATTTACAACAGCTGTAAGATGCTTGAAAAGCTGGAAAATGCACCTTTAAAGTGCTTGAATTTGACTTTGGAAAAGGTGTAAGAACCCTGCAGTCACCAGATATGTATTTTTTGGAAAATAACTAATTTTCTCTGTTTTCATCATGAAAAAAAACCAGCGGTTTCAGGTTTTCAAAATGGCCTTTAAAGGGTTAAAATCCTGAAAATGATTACATTTTTGGTATTTTCTATTAGGGCGGAAGTTGCTTTTAAGATTGAACCCAAAAAAGTTGTGAAAAAAAACTTTTAATATAATGTTTTTATCAAAGTATTTTGCAGTGGACATTTTTGTCTCGAATGACTAATTTGCGTAGTCCAATCGAATGATACCGGAGGGTTAAAATTCGATTTTATTTATATATTTTTTATTATTATTTATGTTTTTTCTTTTTTTCCTGGCTTAGTTTCAACCAACATATAGACTAATGCTAATAATAGTATTAATAATTGTAAATGGCCATTGTTCACACCACCAATTTGTTTTACTGTAAAACTTGGAGGCGCAGGCTGTGCAGAGTGCAGACTGCTGCTGCCTGATGCAGCCTGCTACCCCCCCCCCCTCTCCGTCACACGTGCGATTGATTTATTGGCGATATACAGAACAGTGAGAACAACACAACTAAAGATGAAAAAAGATGTACGTTCAAAGAAGAGTTCCTCGTGGAACTACTTCAAACTGACAAAAAAATTGTGTCGATACAAACATTTATCTCCCGCGGGGGGGATGCTATTCAGGCATCAGATAGCTAATTTTACAAAGCGAACTGTTCTAATGTCGAGGCAAGCACATCATGTTTTGCCTTTTTTATTCCAATGATCCAAATGAGTACAATGAACAACAGTTTGACCCATCTTGCCCTTATTGTTTCCTGTGGCCTCCTTGTGTCTTTTCCTGGTAAAAAGAAATGTGTTCTCTTTGCGCCAGTCCCACCCCAACCTGTCTCTAATGCCTCATCACCCAGGCCCAAAGCTGCCTTCAAAATAAAAGCATAAACACAACTTAAATGAATTATAATACTTAAACTGAATAATAATGGGTGTACTATTAACAAAAACAGCAAGAAAATAAATGTTTAACTATCAAATAAGATCAACATAAAGCTCATTAGGCGCGTTCACACCGCAGTACTTTTCCCACTATAGTTCCGAAATGTTGCGTTCACACCAAAAAAATCCGGAACTAAAATTAGTTCATGAGAACCTTTTAGAGAGCAGGGACTTTCGTGGGAGAAAAGGTTTTGTGAAGCCGCAATTTTATTATCCTTGCATTAGCATTATTAGCATTAGCCCAGCGCACAAACGCAGAGAGACTAACTTATGGCAACGCAAAAGAAAACATGGGAGTGATGGAGGTGTCGGCGTTCTGGCGATTCCCAACAGCTTCTACTGAACCAGTCCCCAACTCCGGGGACTTCGGGTGGCAGTATACGCCGTGAAGCTGTTTGCGGCCTGCCAGTAAACCCAAAGCAGAAGAAGAAGAAGTGACGTCAGCGGCTTCATTTGCCTAATCCTTCCCCAGGGACTTATTCCGGTGTGAACACGATCTGTACTTATTCATGAGAACTAAAGAGTTCTCAGGAACTAAGTTCTGATGAACCTTTGTGGGAAAAGTACTGCGGTGTGAAAACGCCTATTAACAATATTCTGATAAGGTTTACTTAAATGTTTTATGTGATTATATGAGTTAATTATTTTTCCTTATTTTCCTCAGACAACCAAAGAGATGGTGGCTCGGTCCTGCGCCACCATAGTCACACATCCCTTTCATGGTAAGAGGACGTCTTTATGGCTTGTGATACAGCATACGTTTGTTTGATTTGTGTGTGGGGAGACATTTTGTCAACTCTGCTTCCCTCCACTTGTTTTTCAGTGATTACTTTGCGATGTATGGTCCAGTTTATTGGGAGGGAAACAAAATACAGGTAATGTTTTCACGATAGACACACACCTCAATGAAATGACCTTAACATTTATTAAAAACTTAAACAAATAAATATATCTTCTATCCTCAGTGGGGTGTTTGACTCCATCGTCACAATCTACAGAGAAGAAGGCATGCTGGGATTCTTTGCGTAAGTCTCACACTCCTTCTTTCTTTTTCTCCTTCTACTCCTCTGGTCATAGACTTTCTGCGAAAGCATGAACATTTCTAGCAAGGAGTCCAAGCGTAGCAACTCTTGGCGAGAAAGAGACAGAAACTTTGAGCTTTAAGTGGGGTGTGAAAATATATTGATCAATCCCAAAGAATTATAAACTATGTAATATCAGTTGTAGAATGGACAGTGAAATGAATACGCGTAATCATCATTAAAACATTACAAACAGGACGTTTATCTACAGTCCAGTCCCACATAGTTACACAGCCTGGAGAAAGGAAGACTTGTATTTTTTATTTCTTCTCTCACAGTAGTATAATGCATGATGATTATTTTTCCTAATATTGCTGATGTGTTAATGAGTCATATCGAGGCACTCAACAGAGCTCAGCTGTTTAGCAGTCTTATGGCCTATGGACAGTTTTACCCCAGAGGCCATAAGACTGCTAAACACCTGATTTCTGTCAAGTGCCTCCATAAACGTTCATCTGTTTGTCATCTTGCAATCTACTTATCGAAGTAGTTATCACCGCAATAAGCAGTTCACATTCTGTTCTTGTATATACCATATTCTATTACATGTATGTATACTTACAGTGGGGCAAAAAAGTATTTAGTCAGCCACTTAAAAAGATGAGAGAGGCCTGTTATTTTCATCCTAGGTACACTTCAACTATGAGAGACAGAATGGGGGGAAAGAATCCAGGAAATCACATTGTAGGATTTTTAATGAATGAATTGGTAAATTCCTCGGTAAAATAAGTATTTGGTCACCTACAAACAAACAAGATTTCTGGCTCTCACAGGCCTGTAACTTCTTCTTTAAGAGCCTCCTCTGTCCTCCACTTGTTAACTGTATTAATGGCACCTGTTTCAACTCGTTATCAGTATAAAAGACACCTGTCCACAACCTCAAACAGTCACACTCCAAACTCCACTATGGCCAAGACCAAAGAGCTGTCAAAGGACACCAGAAACAAAATTGTAGTCCTGCACCAGGCTGGGAAGACTGAATCTGCAATAGGTAAGCAGCTTGGTGTGAAGAAATCAACTGTGGGAGCAATTATTAGAAAATGGAAGACATACAAGACCACTGATAATCTCCCTCGATCTGGGGCTCCACGCAAGATCTCACCCCGTGAGGTCAAAATGATCACAAGAACGGTGAGCAAAATCCCAGAACCACACGGGGGGACCTAGTCAATGACCTGCAGAGAGCTGGGACAAACAAAGGCTACCATCAGTAACACACTACGCCGCCAGGGACTCAAATCCTGCAGTGCCAGACGTGTCCCCCTGCTTAAGCCAGTACATGTCCAGGCCCGTCTGAAGTTTGCTAGAGCATTTAGATGATCCAGAAGAGGATTGGGAGAATGTCATATGGTCAGATGAAACCAAAATAGAACTTTTTGGTAAGAACTCAACTAGACGTGTTTGGAGGAGAAAGAATGCTGAGTTACATCCAAAGAACACCATACCTACCAGGGCCGTATTCATGGAGTCGACATTGGGGGGGACCAAAAATTCAATACAAATTGGAATACTAATTTCCTGCCATTCTAAAGGAAAATACATAAAAAATCACTAACACATTGGATACTTTAAAACCTGTTAAACCCCATGCCCCTGCCCGCGGGGGCAAAACACAACAATAGTCACAAAACTGTGTCTCAGGCATGGGTGTACGAAGCATCCTCAATTTGGGTGGGACAATTTGACGGGGGGTGTGGGCGGGCGGGTGACCTAACCGGGAAGATTTTTTTTTAAATGTTGACGTTAAAAGCATCAATCTGGTGCACTTTGAGAGCAACATTAGGGACTAAATCTATGGATACATCACATCAACACCCATGTGAAACCAAACTGAACAGATTTACTTTTTTCTTTATGCATGTTTTACAAATCACTCCCTTTTTAAACTAGTATGAGTTGGAATGATTTCATACCTGTTATTCTGTTATTCTCTTATTTTGTATAACTATAATGAACATAGAAAGGTGTGCCTTGGAAATACTTGTTTTGCATCAATCTTGATACAGGGTACTTATTATATGTTATAGTTTGGATTATAGTTTTACTATCCCATCATTCAAGAGTGGTTTTCACAATAAGTAATGGTTTATTTTTTGCACGGACACTATCATTTACATTTTTTTACTATGTTCAATCTGAATTTACTTTAAAAGCATCTATATTTATTCTGACTTTTTCTACATCCAACTCACAGGTTTATCATTGCTTTGAGAAAAAAGATTATTCATTTAACCATTTTTAGAAGTGAAGATATAGTCAATTGTTCTGGGAATGTCATTTTCAAACCTGAGACCTGAAAAACAGGCTTGGGGCTTAACTGGTTAAAATGTTTTACCATAATGTCTAATTGTGCATTGTATTACATCGCCCTATTTTATCTAGTTTAGCTTTTCTTGTTTTGTTGTTTGTAATGGCAGAGATTAGGGATGAATGAAGTAAAACTATAACCATAATCACCTTAAAGCATTTCAATCCATAGAAAGGTCTGTGCCACACAATTTCAGTAGAAACAGGAACACTTTATTGCCCTTTTGTTTTACAGCCACGACTCGCACTAGCTGCTTGCCGCTCATTCAAAATCAAAAAGACCCCCAACTTCCTCCGAGGCACCCGCCTAAAAAGCCCAACCCTCAAGTAAAGGACACAAAAGCCTTTTTGCGCTTATTGTTGGCACTGATAAAAGACTGGCATATTCCCTCAAAGTCCAGTCTGTTCAGTTTCTTCTGGTACACATGACATATGGCCACATTATTCAGCCTCGTTTGACTCATCGATGATCTAAGCCATGTCTTAAGCCTCCTCAGGGCACTAAAACTCCTCTCAGCCTCTGCAGAAGAGGCAGGGACGACCAACAGAAGCCTTACTAAAGCTTCCACCTGACCGAAGAGACCTCTCACCTCTGGAACCATTTCCCGAATAATGCTAGCAACATCTGAGCTTGTTTCACAGGTGTAATTAGCCCCAAACATGGCCAGCTGCACCTGCAGTAGTCTTGAATTCAATTCAGGATACTCTTCTAACACCTTGTCCATGTCTCCGTGTAGCAGCACATTTTCAAGCTACTGCAGCTTGTGGAATCCAGCTTGTTCAAACCTCTCTATGAATTGAGTATTCACTGTGTCCAAGGCATTGTAGAATTGGACTCTGTACAAGGACTGGGCATCGGGAGGGATATGGGCTGCAGCCTGACCGGTGTAACGCTTTGTAGGTTTGCGGACATGAGGGATCTGAATTGGTTGTAGGTCCAACTTTGTTGCCACAGCAGTTGCTTTCGAGAACAATACATCAAAATGCTCCTCCGTTCGTTTGACCTGCATGCTTGTTTTGACATGGTCTACAGCCTCCAACATGCCTGAAACGGTCTGTTTCCTAAGCTGCAGGGAGGTGTTCAGGCACTCCAAATCCCCAATCAGGTCTTCAGCCATTAAAAGGCCAAGCACAGTGTTCCCTTTAAGAAATGTTCCATGAAGACCATTGGCGTTGGCTGAAGTTTCAGGTGAGCTGCATGATGCCATTTCTTCAAGGGCCATCAGCACTGACTCATACTGCTTGAGAACTGAGCGGATGGCAGGGGTACGTACAGTCCACCTGGTGGGACAGAGAGGCTTCAATGAGGTGAAAGTTGAATATGCTCTGATTTTGCAATATTCTGGAAAATCAACTTGAACCTCCCAGATTGATTTAAAGAAGCCCCCCAATTCATGGACCAGACCCATTGCATCTCTTTCTAGTGGAGAGGCTCCACATGAACTAATTAAGTTCACGCAGTGGGGACCACAGTGACAATACACAGCCAGCGGTTGTTCTTTCCTTAAAATGGCTTGTACTCCCTGCAATCGTCCAGCCATGTTTGCGGCACCATCATAAGTTTGTCCTCGGAGTTGAGACAGAGGAAGCTGTAGGCGCGTCATCACATCACATGCCATCTTGGCTATATTTTGCCCTGTTGTTTATGACACTTGGTAGATTCCCAGTAATTCTTCCTTTGGTTGTAGATCTGCATCTACAGAGCGCACACATATTGACTCCTGCTCAACTCCTGATATATCTTGGGTGCCATCAATGATAATTGAGAACTGGACCACTGGCATTGATGTTATTTCCAACACAATTTCTTTGATGATTGTATTGGCCATCACCTTCAACAGTTCGTTCTGCAATTCCGGACTGGTGAAATCGAGGGGACCTTTTAGCCAGGAGGTCAGCTCTGCATCGCCCGTTAACTTGTACTTTAGAAGCTGGCTTAAATTCCCACTCTCCTTCTGATCGCCTCGAAAAGTCAGACCTTGCCGCGCCAAGTATCTCACACCCTCAAAAATCTTCATCAGATTTCTTCTTGCTTGTTGCTGCCGTCTTTCAAACTCACGTGAAAGTTGCACATTAACAGGCTCTGGCTCCTGAATCCTAGTCATCACAGCTAATTTGTGACACTGGCTGTGTTTATGCACACTAAATTTCTCCAGTGCCTTCTTCCAATTGTTAAAACCAGTCTTGACAAACGCTGAATCTGCTTTTGACGCACGCTTAGACTTTTGTGCTGCAAAGTATTTAGCACAATAGAAACAGAGGACCCCTTCTACAGAGGGGCTGTAATGGAGCCATGTATGATCTTCAAACCACTTCTCCTGAAAGTAGAGTATTCTATTTGATAGGGTTTGACTGGGTATGACTTTGACATTTGGATGATTTGGGTAAAGTCCAAGCTCCTCCCCTTCCTTTCCTGTACCTTCATTTTCGCCGGCCTGGCTGCTCTCTCTCTAATTGTCAAACTCACTCTCCCTGCTTGATGGTATTATCTGAAATACATATGAGGATGATCTCATCTTAAATTAACATTAACATTAGACTGCTATGTTGTCATTATACTGTCTTAACCATCAATATAGCTCCTTTCTGGCTTACCTCCATGTCACCAGCGCACACTCTCCCTGTCTGGTCGCCATGCTCACATTCTCTCTCTCCCTCTCTCTCTTTACTCTGAACACACCAGAGTGAACATGGAAGAAATATCAGTAAACTATTGACTAGAAAGACTGTTGATACACATTATACATATGGGGGGACACAGGAGTCTGTACATTAACATTAGACTGCTATGTTGTCATTATTCTGTCTTAACCATCCATATAGCTCCTTTCTGGCTTACCTCCATGTCACCAGCGCACACTCTCCCTTTCCGGTCGCCATGCTCACATTCTCTCTCTCCCTCTCTCTTTACTCTGAACACACCAGAGTGAACATGGAAGAAATATTATCAGTAAACAAGCTATCTGACTGGTAACAATACTCACTTTCTCACTGCTCTTAACTTGAGGCTGCCCAAAAAACTGTCTAATGTCACTGCCGCCCTTCATCTTGCTCATGCTTACAGCTTGACCTCGGCGATCTGCAGTTGCTGATGTGATTAATACGGGTCAGCAGCGCTGGATATAAGATAATTAAATATGTTTATTAGCAATTCTGAGCATTCTAAACCCAGCACAAGCTATGATGCACACTGCAAACCTCCTGCGTGTGAGTATCTTTTAAATGCTTCTGACGATTATGAAATACTATTTCATAATAATTGTAGAGTATTTATTATTTAATTAATTCTGGCACCTTTGGTATTCCATAGGTGTCACACAGCACAGTTTTAAATCTTTCCAAACACCCTACAAATTACAAAATAAAATAGAAATAATCCACATGAATAAATATCTATTGGATTACATCCAAAACGACACCGTCATTTTCCACATAGCTGACACTAGCCCGCCAAACCCTGGCTAACAACTGAAACCAGCTAGCCCACAGCTAGTTAGCTACTATTCCTGAAAAGTTCGGTTTTAACATCAGAACTACAAGTTACTTACACAAAGAAGCTAAACCGGAGGGTTCATTAACATTTCATTACTAAATAAAAATAATATAGATTACTTTAGGGCTAACTAGAAAAGATACCAGAACTGATGGAGGGCAAATTAAAACATGACTGACCTGCTTGGAGCATCAAGCTAACTGAAGGTGGACTCAGACGTGCAACAGCGAAAGACACCCCCGGGTACAAAATAAGGAACCAATTTACATTTGAAAAGAAATATCATTTTGGTGAAGTTCAAAATAACGAAAATAAAGAAGTCATAGAATAGCAATATTATTTTAATTTTAAATTTTAAATTTTACAATTTTTTTTTTTTTTGCTATTTATTGGGAGGGACATTTTGAGTGCATCTGAATATTGGGGGGGGATGTGTCCCCCCCAATGTATATGGTGAATACGGCCCTGATACCTACTGTGAAACATGGGGGTGGAAACATCATGCTTTGAGGTTGTTTTTCTGCAAAGGGACCAGGACGACTGATCCGTGTAAGGAAAGAATGAATGGGGCCATGTATCATGAGATTTTGAGTGACAACCTCCTTCCATCAGCTAGGGCATTGAAGATGAAACGTGGCTGGGTCTTTCAGCATGAAAATGATCCCAAACACACCGCCCGGGCAACGAAGGAGTGGCTTCGTAAGAAGCATTTCAAGGTCCTGGAGTGGCCTAGCCAGTCTCCAGATCTCAACCCCATAGAAAATCTTTGGAGGGATTTGAAAGTCTGTGTTGCCCAGCGACAGCCCCAAAACATCACTGCTCTAGAGGAGATCTGCATGGAGGAATGGGCCAAAAATACCAGCAACAGTGTGTGAAAACCTTGTGAAGACTTGCAGAAAACGTGTGGTCTCTGTCATTGCCAACAAAGGGTATATAACAAAGTATGAACTTTTATTATTGACCAAATACTTATTTTCCACCATAATTTGCAAATAAATTCTTTAGAAATCAGACAATGTGATTTTTTTATTTTTTTTTCTCATTTGGTCTCTCATAGTTGAAGTATACCTAGGATGAAAATTACAGGCCTCTCATCTTTTTAAGTGGGAGAACTTGCACAAAATACTTTTTTGCCCCACTGTATATGTATTTACTTCTTGCACTATTTTGTATTTTTTTGCATTGTTGGAGGAGCTCGAGCTCGGGTCATAAGATTTTTATTGCCATTTCTTCACTGTAGCTGGACTGTAACTATATGACAATAAAACCTTTGAACCTTGAATCTTATCCTTCTGTGTTCCTCCAGTGGTTTGATACCCCGCCTGCTCTGTGACGTCCTGTCTCTGTGGATCTGTAACCTGCTAGCCCACGCCATCAACACGTATGCCATCGACGACTCGGTACGCTTTCTCTCACACTCAGGACTCAGTCATTGCTTCTGTGTTCTGTAAAGGGGGGTGTACCTATCAGGCTGGATTTAGCCTGTAACAGAGATTGCCTACTGTTATGGTGTGTACTCTCACCATCGCAATGTGTCAACAATTCTCAATCCTACTGAAATAATTATCCAAATAACGGTCCATTTAATTTAGTCGCCTGCAACAACTTATCAGGCTCAGTGTTGTTTGCCTGAAGCTGGCGTAAATTGTCTCGACTCGGACTAACTGCTGATGTCTTCCTCTTTACAGATGAGTCACACAGGAGAAATCAAGAACTGCTCCCAGGCAGTGACTGGGGTGAGTTTAACCAACATGGCTGCCTGTCAGCCTGCAGTGTGTAGTTTCTTCATGCTGCTCTGCTCTTCTCTTCCAGTTCTTCGCCAGTATGCTCACATACCCTTTTGTCCTGGTGTCAAACCTCATGGCTGTTAATAACTGCGGGTGAGTGCTCCGGTTATCCTCTGCTTTAAATCCTCAGGAGAGATCCTACAGACTTTAATGAACTGTGTTTCCACAGGCTGGCTGGAGGTCTGCCCCCCTACGCCTCAGTATACCCCACCTGGGTGGACTGCTGGAGGCATCTCAGCAGAGAGGTACACACATCATATGTACTATATATTATTCAATGCACACAAATCCTGGGATTCATCAGAGTGAAAACGTGTTTACATTTTTTATTTCCTATTACTTTTTAAGTAATTGTATATCGCTATTACATTACAAGGCGCTGCTTTTTTGTCCTGTTTCTACCTGGTTGTTTTTTTTAATCATGAATGGTGGTAGATAGTTAAGTAAATGTGCTCAAGTACTGTACTTGTTACTTGTACTAGCTCCATCTATTAGAGAGGAGTGCTTGAATTTATATATTTCAAGCCAGAATAAAAAAAAGAAGAAGTTTGTAATATGTATAATTATGCTAAAATGTCAGTCAGTGAAAACATGTTTACAATTTTTCTGTGCACATTTTTTTGTTATCTCGTTAAATGTTTCAGTAATTATATTCTCATGAAACATGTCCCATTTTCTACCTGGTTGTCATTATTCATAACAAATGTTGGACAGTAACAAGTATATTTACAAGTGCTTTACTACAGTGCAATTGTAGGTATTGTCTGCTTCGTTATACTTTTTCACTACATCTCATAACAGACAATTAATTTTTTACTGCATTTGTTTGAAAGATTTTGATACTTTTGACGGTTTTAGATGAATGCAATTTGTAAAGAAAAATTATAAATAATCAGTAATGATGCAATTATTTTATGTTAAACCATCCAGCATCAAAAAAAGCTCCACCTTTTTACCAGCTGCAACATTAGTGGATACTTTTGGTATTTTCTGTATATTTTGATGCTATAAAACCTAGATTAGAGTCGCAAGACTATTATTATTAATTTCCCATAATCATATCTTCAGGTCCAGCTGAAGTCTGGACTAATAATGCTCATAATTAAGTCATTTCGTCATTAGCTGTTTTTGTGATATTGGTTCTAATATGAGTTCATGTAGCTGCAGGATGACATTACGTATGACCTTCTCGTTACTAAATGTTTCCTTGAAAAGATCAACCGTTTTCACCATTGTACACTTCTAAGCACTTCTCATCTTCTCTTGTTTCCAGGGCAACATGAGCAGAGGCAACAGTTTATTTTTCCGGAAGATCCCGGCAGGAAAGATGTACGCAGTGGACCAGAAGAGATTTTTTTAAAAAGCCTCAAGAAACTGAGCTGAACATAGTTGTGATAATAAAGCTAAAAACAAATCATCATTGCCTGATCTGGGGTCGGCACTTAATCTTTTTTTTGTATGCACTTGTTTACCATGAGGGTTATTTTCTTGACAACCGGTCATCATGTGAAATAAAAACACTTTAATTTCCAGTTAATTTTCAGCAGGCTTCGTTTGGTAACATAAATTAATAGATTGAAACTGCAGGGCTGTAAAATAATAGAGCATTAATTTCGTTTTGAAAACCCACATGGCATGGCTCATGTGTCTGAATAGTGTTGACAGATCAATGTGTAAGAGCCCCCCTTTCCGATGTTTTTTTTAAGTATAGATTAATGTAAATGCCCACCCACGTGATGGGACTTGTTTGTTGAAAACAGCACTACAGTCTGCATGTGGTAACGTAATTATTGACATGTTGGTGATGTGTGGGACCCTTGTCATGTGGTTTGTCTCGATGTGTTCATGGTCATAGGGCTGCTTGACAGCGTGATGCTAGTCTACAGGGGAGGGGCTGGATGTTCAGGAGCATGTTTTGGATGTACAGAGGGAGCCTGAGTGCTTGTATCAACTCATTCTGACCCCAATAAAAACTGCTTCTTTTTTTTACCCTGTCTTTTCTTATTAGGTATTTCATGGACAATTCACTGGGAAACACATGAATCATCCAGTACACACACATCTATCACAGGTCCTTATAAAGTTAGGGAAATTAAGGGGTAAAAAAAATAAAATCAAGGACTAGAACGTTTTTATAAACGGATAATAATAATTTTTATACAATATAAAGTGAAGTTTCAAAAAAATAGTCTTGCAGTTTTTATTCACCATCTGTCTCGAGAATGCCCTCCTGCAAACATCAATGACTGAAGTCAAATTAGTATTTGGTGCCTCTAAGGTGACATGTCTCCATGCTTAATGTTCAAAAAGCTCTTTATTTTTCAACAATAGGGAGATTAGTAATGAACTTTATTTAGCTGAAAAGTCGTATGGTTTCCTGGAAGCAAAAAGGCAATAAAAGTGCTTTGTGGCAATCAATGAAATATATACTCAGTTCATGAATCAGTGCTGCGGGTAATGTACTTCAGTTCCTGAGGAGAACAAGAGACATGTTGCCTCTTCTCTACGTTTTGGTGGCAGCGCTCCCTGTGTCTTCTGCAGCTTTGTTCCTGCTGTGTTTAGTGGAGATGTGCTGAGTCATCTCTTTACGGCTGATCACCATGTGGCCACACTGCACACACGTGTAGCGCCCTTTGGTGTGCTCCCACAAGATGCGGCTGTTGCAGGACCCTGACAAAAGGAATGACAAATTAATGTCTTGACAAAATGAAAAATACAAAAAAATCATATTTCTTCTGCACTGCCGTCTTTACAGAGGAAGTTGATGTCAGCCTGAGTGAGTCTGCAGCTTTTGATCTCACACGTACTCCAAAGATGTGCATGCTAATCCATTTACAACTGAATGTCTGCCTGTGCCAGGAGTATAACGCCATATGGCTGCCTTTGTGTTCCACAGAAGACTGCTTACACAACCTCCCTTTAAAACAATACATATTATTTTCTTATTCTTGGCTACAGGGAAGAACATTAGTTGTCAAGTGTTCAGTCTGCAAGGTAACAAAATATATTGTACCTTTATTTCAGAAACTCCAGATTCTTTACTATACTATACTAAATACGTTGTTTTATTTAAGAAATACATTTGGGCCTCATCCTGCATTGTAGGTTATTTTTGTATTTTTTATGTATGACCCAAATGTATACAGCTTTGGGGCATGCATAACAATTTGGATGAAGTAATTTGAGTGATGAGGACCACAGTGGAACCTGGCAGACACACACACTCAGAAAGTATGAACTGGCCTTCAATGATGTTAACATGGTGCACTTTAAGGCGGTTTGAAAGTTAAAGTGGAGCCACATCTGCCAGGGTATGCTCACCTTGATTCTTCCTCCACACAGCCGAGGGCCCAGGAGGAGAGCGAGGAGCTGATCCTGGAGCGGGGTGGACGTCCTCAGGGGACCTGGTCTGTGTCGGGTGCTGCCCCTGGGTGGGAGTCAATGGTGGGGCCCCAAAGTGTAAGGACGGAATCAGATCAGAGGCGTCACTCCTTATGGGGGGCTGTGGAGCCGCCTCTGTGAGCTTTGGAGGAGCAGGGTGGGGGGGGGTGGGCTCCAGGTTAGACATGAAGGGGGGGCCGAGGAGAGGGGGGCCATCGGGCCCCGGCTTCACCACAGCTGGGAAGGAGGGGTCTGGGTTCAGGATCTGAGAGGGGGCAGATGCTGCTTCCAGCCAGGGGGGCTTCTGGTCCACCTCCATGGGGGCCATGTTTGGCTCAGTGGGCTTGGCTTTCCCCCGCATCACTTTGGAGCAGGTGTGCAGGTGGGTCAGGAGGCCGCGGTAGGAACGCAACTTTGTGCGACAACTCTCACACCTTCACAGAAAGAAGATGTTAGCAGCTGACATACAATGCAACACATTCAGGCATTGGGTGGGACAGAGGTAAGGTATCAGGTCATGATTATCCTCCACAAAATAATCTCAATTCACTACGTTAACTTGAAAATCTTCAAACATATGCCCAAGCTTGTGAAACGGCTATAAATCCTACTGGAATTACCTTACGTTTGATTTATTTAAGAAACAAGTATTTGTATTGCATCACAGATAGAAAACACCGTTGTTAGTTAACGTCTTAAATAATTTCCCAAATTGGGATCAATAAAGTATTTATCTATCCGTTTTAGTTAACAATAACTTAAATAGGGTAACAATTAATCATAAATAAATTATTCAAATCAAGGGAATTATTTGAGTTTGTTCTTTCTTATTATTCCAGTATTTTTAATCATGCTCTATTTTACACTTGCAAGGATGTTTACGATAATCCTGATAATGGAATTTCTCCACGATCAACTTAAGTATTTTTTATTGTGATTTGCGATAAAATCCTGTATCCTCCCCTCCCTATGTTTTCCTTCTGAATACACAGGATGAAACATTTCTACTAATGAACAGTATGTCAGCTGAGTGCATGGCCAGTCAGACTCACACGAAGAATATGTTGG
Organism: Notothenia rossii; assembly: GCF_949606895.1. Classification (NCBI taxonomy): domain Eukaryota; kingdom Metazoa; phylum Chordata; class Actinopteri; order Perciformes; family Nototheniidae; genus Notothenia; species Notothenia rossii. Next base: position 52,513,647 of record NC_136904.1, on the reverse strand, counting down.
GTTTGTGGTGATGCCTCATGTGTTCAATCAGCTTCTGCATGTTGGGGAAGGAACCACTGCACCCCACCGTGGAGCACAGCATCACCTTTCCTGAGGGGATGACACAGTGAGAACATGATGTAGGTTCTCTCACTATGCAGCCATGCAGACTTTCCATTCTCATCTCCAACCAAAAACTCAATAAAACTAAAAAGTACAGCCGGAATGGACCTTGTTTGAACCAATATAACTACTTGTTTAAGGTAGTGTTATCTTTATACATTGACAGCATCTATGTTCTCATAAGTAGGATTTTAGAAAAAACATGTGGCCTTTTTTTTTTTATCTAAAGTATCTGCACACATTATGCCCTTTACAGGAGGTCGTGCCACTACGACTACTATTGCTACTACTACTTCTAATCTGAATGACATGTAGCATTCATCTTGCTCTCTGGGATTACAGGTGCCCCCCAGGGCGAATTACCGCTGGAATGAAGTCCTTAATGGGATGTGACTTATTCTGTCAGGTGTGTCAAATGTATTAATTAACATGGAGTACTAGTGTAATGAATGTGCTAATAGATAGGATAGCTCGTGGTCAAATTACATACAACTACTAAAATGTTAAAAAAAGAAAACTTGCCAACCCCTTCTCCTTTAGACAGAGGTTGGAGAAGTACTCAGATATTGTACTTCAGTAAAATTAGAAGTACCAGTGTGTAGGAATACTCTGTTACAAGTAAACGTCCTGCATTTGTAATGCTACTTAAGTAGAAATACAATAGTATCATACCTGCCAACCCTACCGATTTGGGCGGTAGTCTACCGCTTTTGACATGTTTCTACCGCCTACCGACTTAGCTGGCTTTCCCTACCGATTTTCAATCTTCCTAAACTATAACAAATAAAAATGACACTACATAGACACTGGACTCGACTTTTGGCGGACACCATTTGCAGCGTGTCTGTGATCCCATCATACAAACAGTGCTCTGTGGCCGTTTCTCAATGTCGAGTAAACGTCATCGAGTGGCACCGAAGGACTGTTTGAATGCATGTTAAATGCCCAGCATTTGGCGCTACTCGATGACGTAGTGTCCAGATATGTGTGTGTGTGTATATGTCCGCATCTGTAGCGTGTTATTATCTCATTATACCGCACTGTCAATGAATCAAAGTAAATATATAAGTCGTCATGAACACATCTGTCCATCAGACAGAGGGCTGCTGTGCCTCCTGTCATCATTAATGGACGTCTCTTTAAAATGACCGCTCAGAGGAGAGGAGTTCTCATTTCTCTAACCGCTTGCTGCTTCCCTTCCTCTCTCCTTGGTTCCCCTCTTCTCTCCTCGGTTCCCCTCCTCAGTCCTCCGCTCGCATCTCCTGTGGGCGGGACTAAGTCTTGAGGATAGGAGTCGAGGAGGGGAGTCGAGGAGGGGAATTAGTGAAATGAGAAAGGGCCTGTGTCTCCGCATCTGTAGCCTGTTATTGTTATTGTTATTATTATTGCCTGTGAATGAATTAAAAGTAAATATATAAGTCATCATGAACACATCTGTCCATCAGACAGAGAGCTGCTGTCATCATTAACGGACGTCTCTTTAAAGTGACCGCTCAGAGGAGAGGAGTTCTCATTTCTCTAACCGCCTGCTGCTTCCCTTCCTCTCTCCTCGGCTCCCCTCCTCGGCTCGCATCTCCTGTGGGCGGGACTAAGACAAGAGGATCGGAGTCGAGGAGGGGAATCTCAGAAACGAGACACGGCCTAGGCATTTGAGTCCTGCAGGGTTTCCCCGTTAATATCAGTGTCTCGAAAACACATGTTGGCGACTGAAAGACATCCAGTGTTTGGTCTTTTCCTGAAGCATCCTTCACCTAGTGTCTCAACTGAAAGAGGACCACAAACAAACAAAAAATATAATACAATTTTGGGATATTTATCTCCCATTCTTTCACTTTTTCTGTCGTTAATGTCTCTGTTTAGTGAACTACAGCCATCTGAAAGCCTGTACATTATTTATATCACACTTTATCAGTAGAAAAATGCAGGACATGACTTTTAATGCATTATTTTCTGATTTACGGCGCAACACAAAGATATTTCGCTCTGTGCAAACCTTTGACTCTAATATGTCAACAACCTGAAACAAGAATATGAACCTAGCTTTATCCGATGTTCACACAAGAGTTCTACATCCTGACACATCCTTCATCTACACTGTCTCAACTGAAAGAGGACCAGAAACACATTACAAATATAATAAAATGTGGAGACTTTGGGATATTTATCTCCCATTCTTTTACTTTTCGGGCATTTTACAGACCAAACATGTCGTTGATGTCACTGTTTACCAAACTACCACTTTGTCTGAAAAATGCATACAATTATGCAATATATGTTAAATACATGGTTTATACATGTAATTACTGGGGTTCCATTTCTTCTGATTACCTAATTTGGGCGTGCACATTTGCCACGCGCAAACCTACCTCTTTTGGATTTGGAAAGGTTGGCATGTATGTAGTATTGCCATCTAAATATACTTAAACTACCAAAAGTAGAAGTACTCATTCTACAGATTGGTCCTTTTCAGAAAAATATATATGATATGTTTTATAATGATTGATCATTAAAGTGTTCTCAAAGCTGGTAAAGGTGCAGCTAGTTTGAATGACTTTGTATACTGCAGGGTAGCTCGTGAATTTACTCCAGGTGGAACTAAAGTCTGATTTAACACTTGATTATATTTCACATCATTCATCCAGATCTGTAAAGTAACTAAAGGTATTAAATACATGTAGTGAAGTAAAAGTACACCATTTACCTCAGAATTGTAGTACAGCTGTTTTTTGATACACAGTAGCAAAAAGTAGAAATACTCAAGTAAAGTACCCCAAAATCGTACAGTACTTGAGTAAATGTATTTTACACCACTGCTTTGGGAGTCATTCATCTGCAATAAGTTATTATGCTATTGACTTAAATTAAAAGAACCAATCTATGGTTGATAACCCGCTGAGTGCTGACCCATGACCCACTCAGAGAGCGGTCTCCTCACGCCCACCCTGAGCCTCCTCACCGGGCAGAGACTGCGCTGCGATCTCATGGTCCTTGATGTGGCTCTCCAGAGCGGCCGGGTCTGTGTACACCCGCTTACAGCCGTGTAGCGGACACGGTATCCTCTTGTTTCCTGAAAAAGAAAAATAACTCTTCAAACATTCCGTGAATTTCGTATCTAGTTGTGACGGTGACAAACGTCAGGAAATTAGGGACAGAACTCAAGCTGCGAGCTAGCTTGCATGCTAACTTAGTTAGCTAGCGCCGCTAAGCACAATGGGACAGCACATAGCAAGTTTGCATATTGTTTAGTGTTTGAGTTGAATTACAAACCTCCCATTCCAGATTCAGGTGGTTGTAAGACTGAGCTGCCCGAATACATCATAGTGGCGGAGCAGTGCAGCTCTGCAGAGACAACAACAGAGGAAGGTAGAAAACGGACTACAAGAACCAGGATGCAATGCGAAATTAGCTTGGTTTCAGTCACGTGACTTCTATGACGCGCGAAATTCAAGTGGAGGTCAGGACGTGAAAACGCAATCATTCATCAACGCAGGAATCATGGAGGACACCGACTATGTCAAACAACTAAATGAACCTGCACGCCGCAGATATCGTGAAAAAATCACAACACACTCACAATGGTAAGAGCACCAGACATTAGATCACATGCCAATGTGTTTTTAGGTAAATGGTCAAATGTAACTAGTATTTAAGGGTAACAGTTACAAGAGATGGCTAAGCTAATGTTGGTAGCCAGCTAGCTTATAGACTTCTCCATCCTGCTTAAACTTAGCAAATATTTAATGAAAACATATTTTAAGTTTGGGGTTGCAAGTAACTTCAATCTCACAACTCTAAACGTTTCAATATATTCAATGTTGGAGTTAATTATACAAAACATTTCATTGTGATGGTAGCCGGGGCATAGCTGCAATGCTAAATACTTAGCTTACCTAGCTGCACACGAGCTAACGTTGTGTCTTGTAGGCTAACTTAACTGTTACAATCATTCCCCGAAATCACTTTAATGGCATTATGATTCAATAAATCCGGTTCACTTAAAGGGCTGATGTTGCGTTTGGGTCAACATCAGCTAACGTTTGGTTGATTAGACATTGCTAGTTTGGTTAGCTAAAGCTTCAACCTACTAAGCTAGTCAGCAATTTGTTAATGTGAGTCCACTGACAGCAGACAACTGCAACAACTTCAACAACCCAGCAACGAGGTTTCACTATACATCATTACATTTAAACATGTATAACGCGGGATAAGAAAGACTTTGGTTCAATAATAATGTTCTACAACTACACTTTTTATTTTATCTTACTTTTATTTATTTTGATCGTTGAAATGATTTTAGATTAACGTTATGCTCCATGTTTACACATTTGGGTGGTTGGAAATAACCCTGAGTCATGTTTTTGGTCCTTAAATGAAATACATAGATTTCAGTCATTTATTTTGAGGATAACATTATTCAGTATCTTATTTGCATGTTGCAAATAATACATATTCTTAGGATATTCTTTACATGTTATGCTGTATAGAAGGGCCTCAACTTAAACTTAATTTTTATTTCAATGAATGTGCTTAAAAATGAGCTTTATGTTTAAATAGTTTGATTTGTCTCTTTAATCAGTTGTTTGATCTATCAATGGTTTAAGCTCTGACTAACTTAACTCTTCTTGCGTTTCTCCTTCTTCATCCAGTCTATTATGTCCTATAACGGAGGGGCCGTCATGGCCATGCGAGGGAAGAACTGTGTGGCGATAGCAGCGGACCGGAGGTTTGGCATCCAGGCTCAGATGGTCACCACAGACTTCCAGAAGATCTTCCCCATGGGAGATAAGCTGTATATTGGGCTGGCAGGACTGGCCACTGATGTTCAGACAGTGTGAGTGTGTAGACCTCCACCTTGTCCTCTCAAAGTGGCTAAACAGTTGTGAACACCAGGGTACTATGATGACAGGATTGATTTACAACTCTATAAAGCTACAACTCTCAGATTTAGACTAAGTAAGACTTCTCATTTAGAGAAAGCCTGGAGTGTCAAGTACAATACTACACCTATAATGTTAATACCAACAACAAAAGTGTTGTAGTTGAATAGTATTACTATTCATTCCAATAAATAGGGGAGAAAACGTTATTAGAAATTCTGCTATCCATAGCTTTGAAATAAGTTAGATTTGTGATGACTGAATTCAATGTAAATATCTGAGGATTAATGGACGTCTTTGCCTTGTGTGTAGATCCCAGAGGCTTAAATTCAGACTGAACCTGTACGAGCTGAAGGAGGGTCGCCAGATCAAGCCCGAGACCTTCATGAGAATGGTGTCCAACCTGTTGTACGAGAAGAGGTGAGTGCACTGAACTTAATATAGACCCATGTCCACATTTAAGCTGCTTACAGTAGGCACAAATACCTGCATAAATGGTAAATATGTCATGCTCTCATCAGGTTTGGGCCATACTATATCGAGCCTGTGATCGCCGGAATAGATCCAAAAACCTCCAAACCATTCATGTGCTCCTTGGATCTGATTGGCTGCCCCATGGTGACAGAAGACTTTGTTGTGAGCGGAAGTTGTGGTTCTCTCCTTGTTGCATTATTATTTGCACAGTGGCAGCTCTTTAACCTGCATTACAGCACCTTCATATTCACTGACTACACTCACTAGAGGAAGTAGGGCTGTGTGATATATTGCTATTGTAAAAAATATGTTTACTGAAAAGATTAAATGATACTAAGAAGACTGAATAATACATGGTTTCTCATTTACATTTACAATAACCCTCAATGGCCATACATGGGAGCGTCACCAGACCAATTGTCATCTCTAGAATATTGTTGAATGAATTAAGCCTGAATGTAGATGAAAGTTTTATATTGAGTAGGGCTACACAATTTACAACACACAAAAAGATGTTTACTGAAAAGATTAAATGATACTGAATAATACATGGTTTCTTATTTACAAGACTACAGCTCCATGACTTTACTCCAATGGGACGACAGACACTGACAGATTAGACAAGGCACAGCAAATAACCCCAATCTTGTCAATTAATGCTAGTGCCTCACCTGGTTTTGTTAGCATGTGCTCTATGGGCACAGCCCTGCTTTGCAGAATCTGATATTTTCTTCTGACTAATCCTATGACTCTTTCGACATGAATACGCACATTAGCTATTTTTCTTGTCTCTTCCACCTCGTATCCTGACAGCTGACTTTTCCACCTGGTGAATGCAGGCATCTTTAGTGAAGCACAGCAAAATCCCACACTATCGCCAATATCGAACCCACGGTCTGCTAGGACAATATCTCCAGGTAACAGGTTTTTTAGGAGCCCACTCTGTATTGTGATCTGTTTATCACTAACTCTTCCTCCCCAGGCGCAAGATATGTAAGTGACATAGCCTTGGGGAGCAACACCAATCAGAAATGTAACAGTATGGTGATGCTTGTAGTTGGACCATGTTTGGGCTCTTGCTAGTAAATTAGAGGGCCTCTCAATAAAAACTTCAAAACAGTCAACAATCACAGCAACTCTACATCCAAATGCCTGTCTGAATCCCATTGGCATTGTAGCTTGAAGTACATGTCGCTCTGGCCCCTCAATTATAAATTCTGTACTCTCAAGAAGTATGTCAATTAACTTATGCCAAATTCTAGAAGCAGTGGAGAGAGAGATGTTGAACCTGAAAGCCAAATCTTTCAGAGGGAGATTTAGTCTCAGCCTCAGCAAAACTAAAATGAACTGTTCAAATTTGGAGAGCACAGACATAGGGCCACAGGTGATGTCGGGCTCGCACAGTTGAAAAACCTGAAGTAAAACTAAGAAGTTGGGGAGCCCAGTGTAAAACTTTGTCTTCTCTTCGTTGTTCTCAAAGGACTCCTGGTTGAACTTTGTGTCCAGTGCCTTTGTCCGAAGATCTCCCAGCTCTGTTGTGTTCTGTCTCAGAACATCCTCCATCCTCTCGATGTCCTCCATCGTTAAATCAGTCTGGCATCCTGCATCTGCATAAAATATAGCAGTAGCAAGCATAATTAGTTATTTAAAATAGTCAAATATGAATATGAATTGTTGTGAAGTTATCTTTTTGACAACCTTTTTACAGACATGCAAGTTCTCTGTTCCAATTATTGCAGATTCTCAAGTTAGTACTCTATTTTCTAAACCTAATTCAAAGTTTGCATTGATTTTCTGACAATCACATTTGTAATGTTTAATAATAATGCTGGTGGTTAATTTACCTTGTTGGTCATTTAATATCCCACTGGTGTCTTCTGGTTGTGGGCTGTCAGACGGGGGTTGCGTCGGTTCTGGGCTCTCGGTTGTCTGCAGGAGATCCAACAAAGCCTCTGCACATTCTGATTGTCTTTGTTGTTCTTCCTTGAGCTCCATCCTCTGCTTTCGTCGAAGAGATGCCTCTGATCTGGGCTTACTTGTTGTGTGGTAACCGAGGCTAACAGTGGGAGCCCAGTCTACCGACTCAACGTCACCCAAAGCGCTAAGGCACCCTAAAAAGTCCCAACAAAGTCCATATTAGACTACAGGTAACTTAAACATGATCAGTATTACTAAGTAAATAAGCATTTAACCACAACCCAATAATACATAAACAAAGCCACAAAAACCAAGTTAGCTAATACCTCTGATGAAGTGGTCGCTGCAGACACGTGCATTAGATAGACCCTCCAGAAAAACGCGGGCAGAAATCCTTGATTATGCGATTAAACATGCGGGGTTTTATGTGATTTTATGCGGTGAAATTGCGGGAAGTTAGGAAATATGCGGAAAGTTGCGAAATATGCTAAATATACGGGGGAAAAGAATAACCATTTTTTTAAATATTGGGCTGTCTTATTTATTCTCTCTCACACACAACCTGCCACTAACGTTAAACCCCTTTACTATTCAATTAAACACATTCAATGTTTATTTATTGTAAAAGCAATTAGGCTATTTTAATCTCACACAGACACCACCCCCCCCCCCCACACACACACACACACTCTTCTCCGCCTCATTCTGTTTTAATTTACTCTTTCGTTATCTGACCAGCTTCAATCTTGTAGGCTACTCACTTCGTTTCTGGTAGCCCTCGAAAGGGTTTTGGAGGTTGATCCCTTGGTGAACGTGAGTTGAATGGCTTTCTTGTCCGCAGTAGCAGAAAGCATTTTCAAATGTTTGAATGAATCAAAGTGGGTCGCCACCGTCGATTTTCTCTTATGCTGCAACACACAGTTGCACGGGGTGCAGAATAGTTTCCCCCCACTTTTTGCCCGGTCTTTAGTAGAAATGTTCGTTGGTAAATGAGCTCTATACAGTGTTGTTTACATTCTGTGATGCGCGAGCTGATGACGTCACGTCAAGACGAGTTAACTTTTTTTTCTTCTCAACTTTGTGTGGAAAAATGCGGGGATTATGCGGCCTTTTGATAAATATGCGGCCTTTTAAAAATCTGGGCCATTTTGCTGATTATGCGGTAAATTCTGCGATCGCAGACTCGTGTTTTTCTGGAGGGTCTAATTAGACGACTCTGCTCCTCCCGACCACAGATCTAGGTTTGAAAGCCATTTTTTCCGGCGTTCTTCGGTTAGCTTCTTAAATTGCTCAGCTTTATGGACGACAACCTTCGGCACTCAGTAAAACCTCTTGTTTTTCTCTCGGCCGGATCGATTGGAACAACTGTAAACTACACAACACACCGGCATTTTCACAATGCTAACAGCAGCTAGATCCTCTGTAGAAAATTACTTCCTGACCTCCAATGGAATTTCGCGCCAAAGGAACGCAGCGGTGTGACGTCAAGTGAAACCAAGCTACATGACACTACACAACACTACACGCAAAGCGAATTGACGACACTACACGACAGGAGGAGAGGGTTTGGGTTGGAGGAAGGAAGATTAGGATTAGGTAAAAAGGTAGGGAGTGGTTAGGGTTAGGATGGGGGGAAGGGAAGGGTTAGATTGAAGGGAGGGAAGAGAACTGCTACCCGGGAAACAGGATGCAACGCGTCATCTGTGAAGCTCCGCCCACGTTGAGCTCCCGCCCACATCAAGCTCATTGAGGCACTGCACACTGCAGTGAGGGGCTCCTCGTCCGCGGCCGCAGCTAGACCCTTCTCGGACACATCATGATTTTCTGTTTGTTAGTGAGGCGAAGTCAGGCGAAGTCCCTCCCCTTCCGGGGACCTCCATGGGACCTTGGTTGCGGTCGAATATTTGGTTGCGTTCCGATAATCCAAAAATCAGCTCCTAAATTTTAACCCTATCTCCTATTCCTTGACCTCTGAGTGAAACGTCACGGGGTTAAGGGATAGTGGATAGGAGAATTCAAAAGGACTTAGAAGAAGAGACCGCGGTACTTTAGAGAATCCGAATGCATTTTCACTATCCAACGTGTTTATGATGCGCCAGCGGACGTCATGAATGTGCGTCTGCTGCTGTGGGGAAACTATGGACACTACAGTTTTCTATAGCGGACTACAACATGGATGTATAATAAGAAGGAGGGACTACTGTAAACTCATCTAGAGACTCTGCACCGTGCTCTGATGCTGTTGTTTTATGCTTTATGAACGTGGACAACAGAGAATATTCTTCATGACCAAAGTTGGAATTGAAATAAAAAAGGAAAGTATAACTTATGCTCGTCACCCTCTCCCTTCGGTCCACATTAATACAAATGATCCTGTAGCGGCCAAAATCCTATAGAAATAAAACAGATAATTAACTTAAAATAATACAGCCGCTGAGGCACTAGTTAGCAGATCTTACGCAGGGCAATGATCCAGGTCCAGACAAGATTCTCCGTTGTACATTTATTATGATCCAATATCATTGACAATGAACAGGTTTCCTATGGTTTGTTCCTTAAGCCTTTCCTATGGCTTTCCTTTCCTTTCCTGTGGTTGGAAAACCCTGTGGCTCTAAACACCCTGATAAAAAACCGTTTGCCTACTAGTGCTCTGGCTCCCACCACCCACCTGTCTCCAATATATACAAATACACCAGGTGCTCTAATCACCCAGTGCCCAAAACATGCCTTCAAAATAAAAGCATAGAAACTACTTTAACTTATGAGAATAACTAAGAATACATTTAAAATAAACACTAAAACAGCAAGAAAATAAATGTTAAACTAGTAAATAATATAAAGAGATATATAGCTCCAACATTCCGGCCCCTAATTGTGGCCAGTGTAAACACACAATTACTTAAATATATATAAATGGAGCTTTACTCTATCTTTATCCTAACCATACAAATAATCGTCTATAGTCTTCAGGCAACAGCTTCCTGGAAAAGAAATAGAGAGAAAGAAAAATAGTCTAGAGAAACAGAAAGAATAAATGTTCATGATGCTACGCTGCTGCATCCAGGAGCAGGCAGATCTTCAAACAGGTGTCTCCATGACACTGGTCTTCATTTGGGGCTAGAGCTGACCAATCATTGTCCATCCTTTCCCTCATCCAGGGTCCACTTGTATTTGCAATAAAGAAAATATCTCCGGTTGGAGATTCTTGTCTGGACCTGGATCATTGCCCTGCGTAAGATCTGCTAACTAGTGCCTCAGCGGCTGTATTATTTTTAAGTTAATTATCTGTTTATTTCTATAGGATTTTGGCCGCTACAGATCCCAATACGTATGATTGTATGAACTATGAAAAGATCTTAAAATCAATACAAATGTATTTATTATAAACTTTATTCCTTAACATCTATCACTGTGTATATCACCATTCAAACATCTTTTAAAAGTTGAACAAACTCCACACAGCTCAGTAAAGACTGAAATGTTGACTTTATTTGATAATTTCAGTAAAAACTAGCGTTCATATTTCTCTTTTTCATTATAATACTGATGAACGTTCAGAACAAAGCACTTTGGCAACTTACCACATACGTTTTAAAATGCTTAATAAGCACCGTAACGTTCATGATATAATTTCTCGGTCATAATCGGTTGTTTCCGTGAACTGCCGACTGTTGAGTGACGGCAAATGCTGCGGCTGCAATGCATTGTGGGGCAGCATTTGCTCCTCTCCTTTCTTCAATGGAGGTCCAGTGGTTCCTAAGCTAAAGGAGGTTATAAAGGAAGTTTGAAACCTCCTTTCCTTTCATTTGGAGAATTGGAATGGCACTTAACATGGCTGCCACTGACGTACTTCTGGGTCATTTCACTTGGTTAGGAAGGTTCCTAAGCTAAATGGATTATTGGAACGCAACCCTCGTTTGAGACGAGCTGCGACTCGCCTCGAAAGTATGGAATGCCATTTAAGCCAAAATTAATTAATTAAATAAATATATACATAATTAAATAAATACATACATAATACAAAATATGCCTATGAAATAAATTCTGAAATAAATAAATGAGGCAATAAATATGTATACATTTAAATACACATTTATTTATTTCATGGGACTTTTATTTCATAATGACACATTTATTTATTTCAAGAGGCTTGTATTTCATAATGACACATTTATTTCAGGGGACTTGTATTTCAGAATGACACATTTATTTATTTCAAGAGACTTGTATTTCATAATGACACATTTATTTAAGGGGACTTGTATTTCAGAATGATACATTTATTTATTTCAGGGGACTTGTATTTCATAATGACATTTATTTCAGGGGACTTGTATTTCAGAATGACACATTTATTTATTTCATGGGACTTGTATTTCATAATGACACATTTATTTATTTCAGGGGACTTGTATTTCATAATGACACATTTATTTATTTCAGGGGACTTGTATTTCATAATGACACATTTCCATTCCTTATATGCAAATGAACGGGGCGTGGTTAGCTCACAGATCCAGACCAAAGCAACAGCACCACAACACTGACTCAATAGCTTTTGTTTCGCACTCCAGTACTCTTAAGTGGTTTGCAAACTGCCAATAAACCAAACCGGTTCAAGAACCATTCTTGTGCTTTTCTGGTGCTTAACTGATTCTTCTCTGCTTCTGAGTCCAGAGCCAGTTCCGGGCTACAGCCTGATTTAGCCATGGTTCTTCCTGTTTCAGCCGCAGCGGAGCCGGTGTCAGTACCATATGTGTTCGGGGTACCATATGTGTTCGGGGTCCGTCTCTTACCAGTGACGTCACGACGTACGACGTAATGACGTCAATGACGTCACGCATTGTGATTGGCTGTACGGTCATTTACCCACTCTGTCTAGAGTATAGAGTTTTTTTTTTATCATTACATTACATTGCATTTAGCTGACGCTTAAGTGCATTCGACCAACAAGATAAAAACTAGAGTATAGAGCAGGTGTCTCAGACTCCAGGCCCAGACGTGCCAGACGTGGCCCGCGAGACAGTTTCTCATGGCCCCTTTGTTGATATCATGTAATAGTCAGTGCTTGAATTGGAATAAAAAAGGTGCCAGTACTCTAAATCAGCAACAAGTATTTTGCACAAAGTCATAGTATATCCTATAATGCTGGTGGGTTTATCTCTTTACTGTATATTTTAGAAAGGCTCACTGTACTTAAACAAAATGACTCAGGGTGCATCTGAGATTAGAGGGGGTGCAGTGGTAAAGTGCTATTTTTATAAGTGGGGAGTGGGCCAGACACCCTCTAGTCTAGGGGGGTCCGGGGGTATGCTCCCCCGGGAACATTTTTTTTAAAATATTGAAGTTAGATGCATCAATCTGGTGCAATTTGAGAGCAAAATGAAGAGATATATGGATACCTCTCAACATCCATAATGAAACAACTGTAAACAGATTTACTTTTTCTTTATGGATATAAAAGAAAGTAAAGCTTGGCTCCTACTGGCTGGTTAAATGACTCCTCGTCCCTGAGGCCACTACCAGTTTTTTGTGCCATTTTGCTGGATTTATTTGTCAATAGCGTTGCTGCACAAAGTGATAGCCCTCTAATTTAAATCTACTACCCAAAAAGAAAACATATGGAGATGGGTTACTATTTAAAAAAAATTGCAAATCTATTTGGGAACAGTGGGGCCGGGCCTCAAATCCTATAGGGGGGTCCGAGGGCATGCTCCCCCGGTAAGATTTTTTTTTAAATGTTGGGACTTAAATGCATCAATCTGGTGCATTTTGAGGGGGAAATAAAGAGACTACACCCATATGAAACAAAAATGTATACATTTAAATAATCATAAAATCATAAGTACATGGCCATAACAAATAACATACAATACCCAATATGAAAAAACATTGAAACTTGTTTATTTATTTGTTTTTGGTTCATTTATAGTTGTGAGTGTGTCTGGGCTCCTGAATCGACCTCTCCTGTCTCCCTCCTCTCCCCCCTGCTCCTCTTTGAGGCAACAGCAAAGACTAGTTTTAGCTCTCAACAAGTTTATCTTACCTTTTTTCACCTAGTTAACATTTTGTTTGTATTATTCATGCATATTTGACTAATCACTACCCCCTCAAATGGAAATATGTGTTTATGTAGCCGGTCTGGGCCTACTTCTCAGCAGACCCTTGCTACGACTCTGCGTTGTGTTGTGCGTGTTTGATGGACAAGGAGATTCGGTTGTTGTCTTTAACCGAAACTGTGGCGTATTTATTCCTCTGCATGAAGTAAACACAATAATGCAGCAGCATTAATAAACATGGACGTCTGCAACACACCAGTCTCAGTCTGCCATACAAACAACTGAGAGACTAGTCCTTATAAAACATTCAGATATCAAATCTGTCACAATAGATCACAATACACTGTACAATTACAGTTACACTGGAAATGTATACACCACCGGCTAATTAGTATTTTTAGACATGTAAATAAAACAATAAAATAAACACATAGTACAAAACACAATAGACGAAAACATGGGAGCAACAAACATACCTGCATGAAGTAAACACAATAAAGCAGCAGCATTAATAAACATGGACGTCTGCAACACAACAGTCTGTGGTGGGGAAAAGACGCCATTAAACATGCTGCAGGTGCTGTGTGTGAGTCCTCACAAGTGCTGCTAAACAGTACACTTAACTAAAAGTTTGCTAAAACACTCAAACTTCTGCAAAACAACTACACAGCAACACATTAGCACCATGGAATGATATTATAACCTTGTTTCACAGTTTAAGATTATATAAACACTGTAAACATCATTTAGAACAGAAATCTACAAAGAGCACATGACAAACTCTCCTCACCTCAGTCTGCCATACAAACAACTGAGTGAGAGAGGGTGCAACGCAGGTAGATGACGTCACTGCCGAAAGTGAAGACTTCAAAATAATAGCATTAGCTCCCAAAACGGTCTTTTGTAGTAAACATACCAAAATAAAAGTGACAATAAATAATATTGGAACAATAAAATAAAACGTGAGGGATTATTGGTGGAATGCATTCCTGTATATTTATATACCTGCTACATTTACATAAATGGTGACCGAACCGTTTGAGACCCACTGAGATAACTTAAACTAAGTTAACTATCTAAAGACTCAGAGAGTAATTTACCTCACTAGAGCTATAGTTATCAGCCTCTCAGTCTGACAGCAAAGGACTCTCCCTCCACCTTGTTGTTGAAAAAGCTCCTTATATCCGTTAGCGCAGCTAGCTAGCACCAGATGCTAACAACAATACACGTAACCGGTGCGCGCGCTTTCTCGCTCGCTCGCGCCACACATACACCAACACACACCCTCCCGAGCTTGAATGACACACAGAGACCAATCGAGGGGATTAGTATGATCTGTATGAAAGTGGCAATGTCGGCAGGCCACGTCATGTAGACAGCCAGTCACCCTCTGTGAGGCAGAGTCAGACCCACATTTGCGCTGCGTTGCGTTTACAATATATACGTATATTGCCGGCGGCTGAGTACCGGCATTTTACTGAGTACTCAGTAAGAAGTGCCGGTACCACATGGGTAAAAATCAGAAGTGCCGGTACTGCGTACCGGTGAGTACCGGCCCAATTCAAGCACTGGTAATAGTGTTAATCTGGCCCGCGCGTTTGCGCTTTTATATTTCAATTTTATTTTTCCCGCTGCTGCTGCTGGCAGGGAACTGCTGCGTGGAGGTCCCTCGCCCCTCCCCCCTCCGAGGGAACTGCGCCACACGTCAATCAAATGCACGCAGCGGAATCAATCCAGAGTGATCCAAAAGTGACACAGAGTGGAAGCAAAATATATCGCCATGTCTTCATCAAAACTTTCAGGGAAAAGAAAAATCGATGATGACCACAGAACATTTCAGGAGAAGTGGGAGACTGAATATTTTTTTGTTGAGTACAGGGGAAACGCAACATGCCTTATATGCACAGAGAAAATCGCTGTATACAAGGAGTATAACGTCAAACGTCACTACTCAACTAAACATGCAGAGTATGCAAAATACCTGGGAGATGAGAGAGAGAAAAAAGTCACAGAGCTAAAAAACATTCTATGGAAGCAACAAAATCTCTTCAAGAAAGGAAGCAATGAGGCTGATTTAGCAGTCAAAGCTAGCTATGTGGTGAGTGAGATGATTGCTAGGGCGGGAAAGCCGTTTACGGAAGGCGAGTTTGTAAAAAAATGCATGTTGCAGGCTGCAAGTATAGTCTGTCCGGAAAAGAAGGGTCAGTTCAACAACATCAGCCTGTCAGCTAACACAGTGGCAGAGCGCATTTCTGACTTATCAAGTGACATATATGATCAGCTGTGCTACAAAGCCATACTTTTCCGTGCATACTCTGTGGCTCTTGATGAGAGCACAGACATCACTGACACCGCTCAGCTCGCAATGTATGTCCGTGGTGTTGATGACAATTTTGAAGTGACAGAGGAGTTGCTTACAGTGAAACCAATGCATGGCCAGACCACCGCTCAGGAGATATTTCAGCAACTGTGTGATGCCATTGCGGATATCGGTCTGCCATTGAAGAGGTTTGTTGGAATTACGACGGACGGAGCGCCATCAATGACAGGGAGAAAAAACGGGCTGGTGGCACTTGTTCAAAGAAAACTGGAGGAGGAGGGTGTGGAGGAGGCTATTGCTCTGCGTTGCATTATCCATCAGCAGGCCCTTTGCAGCAAATGCTTGAAGTTTGACAATGTGATGTCTGTCGTTGTGAAATGCATCAACCATATCAGATTCAGGGGCTTAAAGCACCGCCAGTTCCGTGCTTTTTTGGAGGAAATTGAGTCAGAATATGAGAATGTGCTCTACTTCACAGAGGTATGTTGGCTCAGCAGGGGAATCGTCCTGAAGAGGTTTTTTGAGTTGAGAACAGAACTGAAAGTATTCATGCTGGAGAAGGGTGGGATGGCTGCTCCCGAGCTGAGTGATCCCAAATGGCTCATGGACTTAGCTTTTTTTTGTTGACATCATGCAGGAGCTGAATGCTCTGAATAAGAAGTTGCAGGGCCAGGGCCAGCTTGTTAGTGCAGCATATGACAATGTCAGAGCATTCTCTACAAAACTGATGTTATGGAAAGCCCAGCTCACTCAGAAAAACCTCTGCCATTTCCCAGCATGCAAGGCTCTCATGGACAGGGGCACAGCATTCAGTGGTGAGAAGTATATTGATGCCATTGTGAAGCTACAGGAGGAATTCGATCAGCGGTTTGCAGACTTCAAGACACACAGAGCCACTTTCCAAATGTTTGCAGACCCCTTCTCCTTTGATGTGGAAAATGCCCCTGGTGTGCTTCAAATGGAGCTCATCGACCTGCAGTGCAATTCTGAGCTCAAAGCCAAGTTCAGGGAAGTGAATGGGAAAGCAGACAAGCTTGGACAGTTCATGAGAGAATTGCCCCCCTCCTTCCCTGAGATTTCCAGGATGTTCAAGCGGACCATGTGCCTTTTTGGGAGCACATATATGTGTGAACAGCTCTTCTCCACCATGAACTTCAATAAGTCAAAGTACAGGTCCAGACTTACTGATGCACATCTTCAAGCCATACTGAGGGTTTTCAACTGCTTCCTCCCTCAAACCAAATGTGGCTCAGCTGTGTGAGAGGAAGCGCTGCCAGGTCTCTACCAGCAAGGAGTAGGCAAGAAAGAGCAACTGTACATAGTTATGTTGTGAAGAACAGTTCATGTTAAGAAGATGTTGAATAACTGTTAATGTTGTATTTTTTAATAAATGTTTTGCGGAATATTTGAAGCGGCCCAGACTTGCCCAGACTCTACGTCCAGCGGCCCCCAGGTAAATTGAGTCTGAGACCCCTGGTATCGAGGTTTTTTTTTATCATTACATTACATTGCATTAAGCTGACGCTTTTATCCAAAGCGACTTACAATAAGTGCATTCGACCAACAAGATAAAAACTTGAAGAAATACAATACAAACTTGAAGAAAAACAAAGACGAATGAGGAGAAGAATAAGAGAAATAGAAGGGAAGAAGTATATAACGTAATATGGTAGGTACAAGCGGCCGAGATGGGTTTTCTCCGCAGGGTGGCTGGTGTCTCCCTTAGGAATAAGGTGAGAAGTTCCGTCATCCGGGAGGGACTCTGAGTTGAACCGCTCCTCCCTCGCGTCGAAAGGAGCCAGTTGAGGTGGTTCGGGCACCTAGTTAGGATGCCACCTGGGCGCCTCCCTAGGGAGGTGTTCCAGGCACGTCCAGCTGGGAAGAGACCAAGGGGTAGACCTAGAACCAGATGGAGGGATTATATCTCTTCGCTGGCCTGGGAGCGCCTTGGGATCCCCCAGTCAGAGCTGGTTGATGTGGCCAGGGAAAAGAAAGTTTGGGGCTCTCTGCTGCAACTGCTACCTCCGCGACCCGACCACGGATAAGCGGGAGAAGATGGATGGATGGATGGATATGTAATATGTTCAGTGCCGTTGGTACGTTAGTTCAAACAGTAACAACGGACTATTTTTAACTTAACTTAACTTCAATATTTAAAAAAAATCACTCCAAAGGGAGCGCTTGTTCTTCCTTCTGTCTGTCTGTATCTGTGTATTCTTCTTTTGTGTCTATATCAACGCCGGGATCTTGAGTCGAGGCTGATCCTCTTGCTGTGGTCCCGCATCCTGGATCCTCTATCCTGAGTTCTGGATTAAGTCGTGGACTTCGGGCTGAACCTGTCTCTGCGGTCCTGCCTGGGTCTCGTCGTGCTGCCTCCCTGAAGGCTCCCACAGGATTGTTGACATCTTCGTGGATTCATCCTCTTATTATAGACATGCATTTCCTAACATTCGGTCTATGTTGTAAAATGTATTATCTCTTCGATTTACACACGGCATCTATTGTACGTCTGTCCGTCCTGGGAGAGGGATCCCTCCTCTGTTGCTCTCCCCGAGGTTTCTCCCATTTTTCCCTTTAAACTGTGGGTTTTCTCTGGAACTTTTTCCTTGTACGATTTGAGGGTCTAAGGACAGAGGGTGTCGTTTTCTTCTCATACTGATATTCTGAACAAACTGCTGTTGTATTAGCTGTAAAATGTCTTTACTGTAGGCAGGGCTCGACATTATAATTGGCCCGCTGGCCCGGAAGCACTATTTAGACACCCCGGGCCAGCATAACGTACTTTCCACTTGCCCGCTCGGGCCACTAAAAATATTGTTTAAAAAAAAATGTTTCCTGTGGTATTGGTATTTTGACTATCAATTTAGTTAAATTGTTTCGTTTATCAACGCTACAACATAGCGTTTCGTGAGTCGCTTGTCATTGTTGGGTGAAAAGCAAACAGCTGTTTGTTGCGGGGCGCAGCGCGAGCAGGCTCCCGTGAGCGGGAGCGCGCTCCTTCACTAAAGACTATCGCGCCACCTAACCATTCGCCAAAATGTTTTTAATACCAGCGGTAACCGGCCAAGCGCCGGGCAAAAAACGATCTTCAAATAAAAGAAAGTCACCGGAGGAGTTAAAGGAGAGTGACAGGGAGCATGAGAAGAAGAGGGAGAGAAAGTTTCAGCCAGCTTGATCGATGGAGTTGGCTTCTAGTGGTGCAGTGACGCGTCCGAAAACCCTTTTATAATCTATCGATTAGATTTATGATTCGAAAATTATAAAAGTAGGGTAGACATGTGGAGATTATCCGGCTGAACAAAACCTGCATTTATCAAACAGGTTCGTTTTCCACAGACTTTATTTCCAGCTATTTTCCAAAACCCTGTAGAGAAGTCCCATTGCTTTTTTGTCGAGGGAACCAGCGGCTTACTTCCTGGTTTTATGACGCATCACTGCACCTCTCAATATGATGCCAATATAAACAAGGTCTTCTGTCGGCTCTTTACATCAATGCCGACCTATGCTGACAAGTAAGTGAAGAGTAGAAAATATAAAAGGTATTGGCTATAGGGAAATGTCCCAGCAGTTTAGGATAATGAAGGTTCTAATCTAATCTACTACATAGCCATTACATTTCTAACTCCTAATGACGGCAGAAAGAGCATTATACAAATAATAATACTCATAATAATAGCAGAAATGTTTTAACAATGACCACAATATAATTATTTTAATAAACCAAATATGATCAATTGAGGAAAGTGAGGAAGAACTGAGTATTAAAATGTTGTAGTACAAGTAGTAATGTAGTTAGCATAAATTACTATTGCAACAAATGTGTTAATTTTCTTCATTATTAGTCGATTTCTTTTGGACGAATGCTCCGGGCCAGTGGTTACAATGGTGGGGCCAGTGATAATACAATTCCACCGGCCCGGAGGGCCAGTGGCATTTTACCCTTAATGTCTACCCCTGGTAGGGTATTTTTATTATTTGTAAAGCACTTTGGCTCGACCAAAAATCGTTTATAAATGTGCTATATCAATAAAACTTGATTTGATTGATTTGATTTGAAAGGGTGTGCGCCAAGGTTCCATATTAGGACCAATAATTTCACCATATATGTAAATAATCTCTAATAATTGTTCAAATGCTGCTTTCCATTTTTATGCAGATGATACTGTTATGTATTGTTCATCCTCTTCTATAGAGCAAAGTCTTGATGTCCTCCAGTCTGCCTTTGATGTTATTCCATCCCATTTATCTCAACTCAAGTTAGTATTAAATGCAGACAACTCCAAACTCATGATATTCTCAAATGGCAAAAAGTTAACTTCTTTTCTCCCCAACATTTGTACTGTTCAAGGGACTGACATTAACATTGAAAGGGTCACTACATACACATATCTAGGTTTTATTATTGATCAGAACTTATCTTTCAAGTCACACACTGAAAATGTTGTTTTAAAATTAGGTTTCTCCTTTCAGACAAGGAAACATTTGATCTCTGTAACGTTTTTACCAGTATTGGTTTCTGTTGATCTGCTTTACATGAATGCCTCTGACCAGTGCCTAAAGAGTTTGGATACTGTGTACCATTGTGCATTATGTTTTATTACATATATATATATATATATATATATATATATATATATATATATATATATAAATAGTTATACTAATATTATTGTTGTTACCATCATTACTATTATTAAAAATGTTTTCTTTGTTTTCTTTATTTATCGCTGCAGAAAGGATCATGCATCAAACACCTGATCAAGAGCTTGTGAACCTCAATGCTGCGGACACCTGTGTGATATTCGACTGACTGGAACCCTCAAAATGACCTGCAGGTACGATATATATATCTGCTCTGTCTGTTCAATAGGGCTACAACAACAACAGTTTTTCTGTTTATTCCCTCGGTTCTTTAAGTGTATATTTTCCCATTTAATGCTTAAAAACGTTGAACAGCAACTGCACATGATGCTCTTTTGACCTGAAAATGTATTTCAGGCTCAAACTCGGTGTCATCGTTTTGGCCAGTCCAAGGCGGTGAAGGACTGAAGGTGTACCGTCTGATCACAAGAAACTATTAGAGGGAAATGCTGGATAAAGCTAGTCTGAAGCTCGGGCTGGGATGAGAAAAAGAAAATCTGTCATATTTCTAGATGCCAAGTCATTTTTGGGCCAGTCGCTGTTGCAGTACGCTTAGTTTATTTTCGAGAGTTTTCTAAATCCACTTGTGTAAATTTCCATCTGCGTCGCCTTTAGCCGGTCCATTAGTTCTCCAAGAAGGAGATCGAGGACCTGCTGAGGAAAGGAGCCTACGCCGCCCTCATTGACGAGAACGACAAAGGCAATCGCTTCTGCTAGGAGGACATCAACCAGATCCTGCAGCGAAGAGCCACCATCATCACCATCACCAGGTATGTTCTTAGCAGCACTAGCCACTTGCTCTTTGTGAGACACCAAGTACTTGGTTATTTGAAAGGTAATATTGATGATGTAATAATTAAAACTAGGGATGGGTACCAGGTCCCCGTATTAACGGGGCCCCGGGGCTGAATTATTAAAGACCGTGGTACTGTTAAGGTCCAACATTATCGATGTTTTTATCGATACTGGACAGTAGACATTTAAAAAATAGATTTCATATGTATTATATCTACATAAACATTATATCGCAGTCTTACTGTCGCCAACTCCGTTTCTAATATGCAATAAGACTACAAAATACGTCTGATTTATTTTTGATCTTTCAAATCCAGACGAGAGATCTCTCTCTCCACTGTCGGTGTGAGAGGGGGTGGGGCAGTTTACACACACAACCTGCTACATGCATGCAACACACACACACGCACACAAACACACACACGGCGGAGAGAACTAAGCGCCTCGAGGGTAGTTATATGTTACCCGTCTGGAGCATGGATGTATAATAAGAACTGGATACAGCGAGGGGTCGCCTTCTTTTCTATGGGAGCTGCTCATTGGCGCATGAAGTCAAAATGGCCCAACTTTTGAGAGAGCGGAGCGAAACGTCACAGATTACCCGGCATGCCTGAGAAGTACCCGTATGTGCGCTCATAGAGCATGCGCAACTTTAACCACGCCCCCCAAAAAAGCTCGTTCACATTAAGCACGTCTATTTGTACACGTAACAGCACCGCGCGTTCATGACAGCAAGGTAATGGATTGTTGATGGATTTTGATATTAACGAGGCGGCCGCGGCAGTTAGCAGCTAGCGGCTAGCTAGTCATTATGCTAATTTATGTACTTTTATATCAATCAATCAATCAATGTTTATTTATATAGCCCAATATCACAAATGTTACATTTGTCTCAGTGGACTTATATCACGCTGATGAAGCAGGATCTAGTGATATCCAAGCAACACAGCTTAATTTAGCATGATACTTGTGTGGTTTGTACATGAAACCACTTGGTAATATATAAAAAAATATATGTGTGTATGTATGTGTGTGTGTATATAAGTAGCAAGATTCATCCTGCTTCCATCACATTAGTATGCATAGAAAGTGACAGGTGCTGTGACAGGTCACACCTCTACCTACTTATGCTAATGAGCTAAGTCCCGCCTCCCCTTTGTTCGAGGTGTGAGATCTCAAGTAGGTGTGATATCCCAAGTAGGTGTGAGATCCGTCGATAGGAGGGGGTTGATGTGTATTCACAGGTGTGAAAAGCCCCCACTGTTGCGCCTTATGGTGTATCATAAAAAATGTTTCAATCACATTAGTATGCATAAAAAGTGACAGGTGGGCCCGCCCCCCAAGTGTGTGTGTGTGTGTGTGTGTGTGTGTGTGTGTGTGTGTGTGTGTGTGTGTGTGTGTGTGTGTGTGTGTGTGTGTGTGTGTGTGTGTGTGTGTGTGTGTGTGTGTGTGTGTGTGTGTGTGTGTGTGTGTGTGTGTGTGTGTGTGTGTGTGTGTGTGTGTGGGGGCTAGACCTTCACTCCAGAGCTATAGGTGCCTGTTTTAACACCCCATGGCCCTGCAGTCGGCCAGAGGCTGTAAAAAGTCCTGGAAAGCAGGCAGGCACCTCGTTTGAGAGATGACTGTGTGTGTATTAGAGAGCCTGAGGAGACACATTTTTACCGCCCATGCTTGACAGTTTATCTGTGCACTTTTCAACTGTATACAATACAACACAAAAATGCCCAGTGCTGCTAAGAAATAAGTTCAGAAAGCTCTGAAAGCTCTAACAAAAGTAACTCTCCAGGAATTTCAGACAGAGTATGCGGATTCGGTCTGATCAGAACAAAGAAAACACCTTTTGTCAATAATGTCACACTTTCCTCTTTTCTATGGCCTGTGTCTGTAGAGTTGGGGGAGACTTCCTCACCCCTTCCTTCCATCTCTCTCTCTCTCTCTGTTTCTGCTGATGTGTAAAATATACAAAATAACGTTTTATATACTTACTCTCTTGTTAAAAGGCGATGAAGTTTGCAGCGTATGCCAGCCATCAGTGTTCTAGTTTTAAGGCTTTGCATACCTCAAAGTGTGTCTAAAAGTATCTTGGCAACAGAAAAAAAAAAAAAAAAGCCAAAATTCTCCTTGGCCATTTAAAAGAAACCGAATTGTTGCTAAGAAATAAGTTCAGAAAGCTATGACTCCAGTGGAACACTGTTAGAGTCAAAAGTAACTCTCAATGTATTCAGACAGAGTATGCAGATTGGGGCCGATCAGAACAAAGAAAGCACCTTTTGCCTTCCTAGGTGCGTGTGTGAAGCAGTCACGGATGTCTTCACATGGAGATGAAGACTCCTGTGTCTTAACACCCAAGGTCCTGCAGTCGGCTGAGGCTGTAAAAGTTTAGAAAAAGCAGGTAGGAGGGGGTTTTTGAGAGGAGACTCGGGGGTGTCAATATATCCAGACCAAAATATGCTGATTCAGAGCTGATCAGAACACAGAAAGGCTGGGAAATTCTTTTTTAGTTTTGTCTACTATCTACATGTTGTAATGTGTATGTACATATTTTTAATGTGTATATATATATATATATATATATATAAGAATAATTCTAAACAGTATTTTCTCTGTCATAAAAAACAAATGTGATGCTAATTTGTTAAACAACTAGGAATAATCCGATTGGTTGGTTTTTAGAGTCATAAACCTAGCTAGTTCAGCTGGGGTTTTTATAAAGGGTTACAGATTCACCAGAGAGGTCATGTAGTGAGTAACCGTAGCAGATCATAAAAAAATAATGTTTTTAATATACTTACTCATTTCTATTAAAAGGCGTTGAATTCCCCGGGTGAGCCAGCCAGCAGCGTGTGCACTACGGTAGCCCGGAAGAAAATTAAACATTAAAATATGTTATCGATGTCCCCATTCCCAATTTGTTTTGGGAATAATTGCGATGTTTACTATGTTTTGGTAGCTCTTAACAAAACAGAATTTTTGTAAAAGACTGCGACTCTAAAAGGCAAGTTTGTGATTTTAACACTGTTTCGAAGAAACAATACCATCCATCCATCCATCCATCCAACTTCTCCCGCTTATCCGTGGTCGGGTCGCGGAGGTAGCAGTTCCAGCAGAGAGCCCCAAACTTTCTTTTCCCTGGCCACATCAACCAGCTCTGACTGGGGGATCCCAAGGCGCTCCCAGGCCAGAGAAGAGATATAATCCCTCCATCTGGTTCTAGGTCTACCCCTTGGTCTCTTCCCAGCTGGACGTGCCTGGAACACCTCCCTAGGGAGGCGCCCAGGTGGCATCCTAACTAGGTGCCCGAACCACCTCAACTGGCTCCTTTCGACGCGAAGGAGGAGCGGTTCAACTCCGAGTCCCTCCTGGATGACCGAACTTCTCACCTTATCCCTAAGGGAGACACCAGCCACCCTGCGGAGAAAAAACCCATCTCGGCCGCTTGTACCCGCGATCTCGTTCTTTCGGTCATGACCCATCCTTCATGACCATAGGTGAGGGTAGGAACGAAAATGGCCCGGTAGACAGAGAGCTTTGCCTTCTGGCTCAGCTCCCTTTTCGTCACAACGGTGCGGTAAAGAGACTGCAGTACCGCTCCCGCTGCTCCGATTCTCCGACCCATCTCACGCTCCATTGTTCCCTCACTCGAGAACAAGACCCCGAGATACTTGAACTCCTTCACTTGGGGTAAGGACTCATTCCCTACTTGGAGTGGACAGTCCATCGGTTTCCTGCTGAGAACCATGGCCTCAGATTTGGAGGTGCTGATCCTCATCCCAGCCGCTTCACACTCGGTTGCGAACCGATCCAGTGAGAGCTGAAGGTCGCAGACCAATGAAGCCATCAGAACCACATCATCTGCAAAAAGCAGTGGTGCAATCCTTAGTCCACCGAACTGCAGACCCCCTCCCCCACGACTACGCCTCAAAATCCGATCCATGTATATTACAAACAGGATTGGTGACAAAGCGCAGCCCTGGCGGAGGCCAACCCTCACCTGAAATGGGTCCGACTTACTGCAGAGGACCCGGACACAGCTCTCGCTTTGGGAGTACAGAGATTGGATGGCCCTGAGTAGAGACCCCCTCACCCCATACTCCCGCAGCACCTCCCACAGTGACTCCCTGGGAACCCGGTCATACGCCTTCTCCAAGTCTACAAAACATATGTAGACTGGATGAGCGTACTCCCAGGCCCCCTCCAGGATCCTTGCGAGAGTAAAAAGCTGATCCGTCGTTCCACGACCAGGACGGAATCCGCATACAACATAGAAACAATACATTATACAATATTACGACTTTTTGCCATATTTTTAACACAATATACTTGTACCTTTTTTTTTTGTTGTGGTTGTAGGGCTTCAAGATATTTTGCATGTCATGCATAAACACGGTGTCATCTTTTCCTTGAAACTGACGTGCTGCCCGTTTTACAAAACAAGTTATTTTTCTGCTTCTTCATCCTCTGAATTTTCCTCCCCCGTCCCTCTTCCTTCAGCCAGCACAACAAGAATCAAGGTGGATCTGTGAAATTAAACACCTCTTCCCAAAGTGTGACTTCCCTATTGAGAGCATGCATCTAGGGCAGTAGGGTCTAAACCAATTGGCCAGATATACTAACATGCAGAACGTATGGTATGTTTGAAGACTAACCATTTATCCAGTTCAAGCTGTCTTTAAGATGTGACATTGCGCTCTGACTATCCCCCGTAAAATCGTGACAAACTATTACTTATTCTTAAATTTGACCTCTTGCTGCTTGGTTGAAAATGATAGTTGAAAAATAACTTTAAAAAAAAAAAAAGACTCAAACAGCGAGGGACATTATACTGGTGAAAAAAACTCTCAATTATACAAATGACTCCCCCTCCACTCAACGCAATAAGTCCCTCCCTCCACTCAGCAAAGCATCTAAAACTAAGGACCCCACTAAGACGACAGTTTGAAAACTAGCTATGGATCTGAGAAAAACCAAGTCTCCCCCCGTGAGTTGCAGCCAGGAACAAACTCCTGGACTACCATCATCACCACCATTCTGGACACCCTAATCTTGCAGTACTACTGCTGCTTATTTTTGCTCCTTGGGCCAAGACGTCTCTGTTTATGGACACAGTGAAATCAGTGTTGGTTGATATTGTGGAGGGGGTGATACATCGGTACAGAGAAGAAATATGCAACGGATGCCGAGTCAGTCACCCCGGCCAGAGGCAACACGATTGTCTGAATGACATGCCCGATTTTTTCTTCAGAAACAATTACAACACGTTAATGAAAAGACTGGCTCACCGACTTCATTACTGAGATCGACCAGACTCTTATTGATAAAGATATTTTCACGGATGTTTGAATGACCCAAGGCGCTTCGGAGGCTTTTCTGCACAATCTCAAAAATTGTAGACGCCTCAAGGAGAGACTTGAAAAGATCCATGCCGAGTTGGATGGAGAAGAAGAAGACTAATAACCTGCGGTTGGTTGAAGCCAGGGATTTTTTCTTTTCGATACATTGACTTTTTCTTTAAAGTAAAATAAAAATGGGGAACTACTATGCAAAACGCTCCGTATATATTGATCAGAATGTAGTTAATACCCTTTTAATAAGTGTGGTGATGAGGACGATTGAAAACAGAGTGAATAGTGATCCCCGTGTAAACACAATGGCTGAAGTTTGTAAACTAGAAGACATTTTGGATATCGTTCGTTCTGGCAGTACTATTCCTGGTCATTGGGAAACGATTGTAAACGAAACATTTAAAGTGGTCCTGGAATCTTCATTTTCCGAAACATTCTGTAACATTACCGAAGAAATGAAACAAACATCAAAAGTGTATCATGTGCTCTCATTGTATGCTCTGTTTGTAGATGTAATGCATCTTTGTGTCAAAAAAAGCATACACATGAATATTTTGACTGAAGTGAAAAAACTCCATCATGATATTTCCAGTAATCTGGGGAATTCTAAGCTGGAGACGGTCCTGGGGATGTTACAATCAGTATAACTATTGATTTTGTGTGTGAAAATGTTTAAATGTAAATAGGACATTTTTTTTTTTAAATAAAAAAAAGTGTTTTTTACATTTTAAAAACTGTTGTCTTCATTATAGCAAGGGGAGGTTAACAGTGAAGATGTATGATACATGTGTATTGAAACGTGCGTATTATACCCCCACAGAAACACAGAAACATTGAAACACAGAAACACAGAAAACACTGAAACCACTGAAACACTGAAAAAACACAGAAACACTGAAACACCGACACACAGAAACACCGAAACACAGAGACACAGAACTGCAGAAACACAGAAACACAGAACCACAGAGACACAGAAACACAGAAACACAAAAACATGGAAACACAGAAACACAGAAAACACAGAAACACAGAAACACAAAAACACAAAAACACAGAGAAACACAGAAACACAAAAACACAAAAACACAGAGAAACACAGAAACACAAAAACACAAAAACACTGAAACACCGACACACCGAGACACAGAACCACAGAACCACAGAAACACAGAAACACAAAAACACAGAAACACAGAAACACAAAAACACAGACACAAAGAAAACACAGAAACACAGAAACACAAAAACACAGAAACACCGACACACAAAAACACAGAAAACACAGAAACACAGAACCACAGAAAACACAGAAAACACAGAAACACAGAAACACAAAAACACAAAAAATACAAAAACACTGAAACACCGACACACAGAAACACCGAAAACACTGAAAACACAAAAAACAGGCTTGTGTGCTAGTATGGTTTTTGAATAAACACATCAGTATTTTAAAAAGTTGATGGGAGGCTGATACTATTTGACTTTTTAAAATAATGATGTTTAGGTTTATGACTCTAAAAACCCACCAATCGGATTATTCCTAGTTGTTTAACAAATTAGCATCACATTAGTTTTTTATGACAGAGAAAATACTGTTTAGGCTTATTCTTATATATATATATATATACACATTGAAAATATGTACATACACATTACAAACATGTAGATAGTAGAAAAAACTAAAAAAGAATTTCCCAGCCTTTCTGTGCTCTGATCAGCTCTGAATCAGCATATTTTGGTCTGGATATATTGACACCCCCGAGTCTCCTCTCAAAAAACCCCTCCTACCTGCTTTTTCTAAACTTTTACAGCCTCAGCCGACTGCAGGACCTTGGGTTTTAAGACACAGGAGTCTTCATCTCCATGTGAAGACATCCGTGACTGCTTCACACACGCACCTAGGAAGGCAAAAGGTGCTTTCTAGTTCTGATCAGCCCCAATCTGCATACTCTGTCTGAATACATTGAGAGTTACTTTTGACTCTAACAGTGTTCCACTGGAGTCATAGCTTTCTGAACTTATTTCTTAGCAGCAATTTGGTTTCTTTTAAATGGCCTAGGCGAAAAATGCAAAGCCTTAAAACTAGAACACTGATGGCTGGCATACGCTGCAAACTTCATCGCCTTTTAACAAGAGAGTAAGTATATAAAACGTTATTTTGTATATTTTACACATCAGCAGAAACAGAGAGAGAGAGAGAGATGGAAGGAAGGGGTGAGGAAGTCTCCCCCAACTCTACAGACACAGGCCATAGAAAAGAGGAAAGTGTGACATTAGGAAGGCAAAAGGTGTTTTCTTTGTTCTGATCAGACCGAATCCGCATACTCTGTCTGAAATACCTGGAGAGTTACTTTTGTTAGAGCTTTCAGAGCTTTCTGAACTTATTTCTTAGCAGCACTGAGCATTTTTGTGTTGTATTGTATACAGTTGAAAAGTGCACAGATAAACAGTCAAGCATGGGCGGTAAAAATGTGTCTCCTCGGGCTCTCTAATACACACACAGTCATCTCTCAAACGAGGTGCCTGCCTGCTTTCCAGGACTTTTTACAGCCTCTGGCCGACTGCAGGGCCATGGGGTGTTAAGACAGGCACCTATAGCTCTGGAGTGAAGGTCTCCCCCCCCCCCCACACACACACACACACACACACACACACACACACACACCCCCACACACACACACACACACACACACACACACACACACACACACACACACACACACACACACACACACACACACACACACACACCTCCTTGGGAGGACATCAGTGAAGGTCCCCACACCCACACACACACACACACACACACACACTTGGGGGGCGGGCCCACCTGTCACTTTTTATGCATACTAATGTGATTGAAACATTTTTTATGATACACCATAAGGCGCAACAGTGGGGGCTTTTCACACCTGTGTATACACATCAACCCCCTCCTATCGACGGATCTCACACCTACTTGGGATATCACACCTACTTGAGATCTCACACCTCGAACAAAGGGGAGGCGGGACTTAGCTCATTAGCATAAGTAGGTAGAGGTGTGACCTGTCATAGCACCTGTCACTTTCTATGCATACTAATGTGATGGAAGCGGGATGAATCTTACTACTTATATATATATATATATATATATATATATATATATATTAGGGCTGTCAGTCGATTAAAATATTTAATCGCATGATTGTCCATAGTTAATTGCACATTTTTTATCTGTTCTAAATGTTCCTTAGACGGATATTTTTCAAGTTTTTAATACTCTTATCAACATATGAGTGGACAAATATGCTTTATGCAAATGTTTGTTTATCATTTGATCAATGACAAATATGAATATTAAACATAACAACCTCTGAACTCTGTCTGTCTGTCTGTCTGTCTGTCTGTCTGTCTGTCTGTCTGTCTGTCTGTGTGTGTGTGTGTGTGTGTGTGTGTTTGTGTGTGTGTGTGTGTGTAGCCGTTAGCGCAGCTAGCTAGCACCAGATGCTAACAACAACACACGTAAGGTGTGCCCGTTCTCTCGTTAAAATAATTAGTGGCGGTAATTTTTTTTTGCGTTATTAACGTGTTTACTTGACAGCCCTTATATATAGACACACAGTGCAATAAGCTTCTTCTTCGAAGAAGAAGCTACAGGGACGTTAATATACGTCGGTAATATTAACTTTATTTAATACAACATTTACGGTACAAGATTTACATCATACAGCCCATGTAGTATAATATTTTACAAATGATGAATCACAGCAAACATGTGCAATATATCCATTATTACGGCTCTGTGGGCAAGCAGTAAGGTGATATGGGTCTGTTCTTATTGTGCATCCATGGGTAAAGGTAAAACGCATGTAGTACTGAACACGTCACATGAACGTGCAGGGCGGCGCGGTCCCGTGGGTTAGATGCACGTTCATAATGCCGAGGGAAATAACTCTTTTGCAGAGGCTACTCAGTATTAGCATATCCAGCCATGCAGTGGGGTGGTTTGTGAACTACCTATCTGAAAGGTCCCAATGTATTCACTTTGATGGGCTGTCTTCTGAGTGGTTAAACATTGCTAATGGTGTTCCTCAAGGTTCTGTTTTAGGTCCACTTTTATTCTCCATATATATATATCAACAGTTTCGGTGAAAATGTGAATGAAGCTACTTTACATTTCTATGCGGACGATACCGTGATGTACTGTGCAGGTCCCTCCATTCAGGAGGCTGGTGTTAAATTACAGGATGTTTTTAACATTATTCAGACTCAGCTCGCTGAGCTTAAGCTTCTTTTAAATGTTGATAAAACCAAGGTAATGCTATTTTCAAAAGCTAAAAAGACACCAGAGCCTGTTTTAGATATTGTTACTATGCAAGGACAAGTACTTGAAGTGGTTACCTGTTATAAATACCTTGGTATCTGGCTTGATGATTGTCTTACTTTTAAACTTCATGTCAATAACCTGCTTAAAAAGCTGAGGGTTAGACTAAGTTTCTTTTTCAGAAACAAGTCCTGTTTCTCGCTTGAGGCCAGGAAAAGGCTAGTCACTGTGACCTTTTTACCTGTGCTGTGGTGATTTGTTGTATATGAATGCACCTGCCTATTGCATGAACAAGTTAGATGCCGCCTATCACAGCGCACTGAGATTTGTCACAACTTGTAAAGCACTTACTCATCACTGTACACTGTATACCAAGGCAGGTTTGCCATCACTTACTGTAAAGAGGCTCAGTCATTGGTACACGTTTATTTATAAAGCTTTGTTGGGTAAACTCCCGTATTATATCTGCTCTCTGATAACAAAGAGAGTTGCAAGCACTTATTGTCTGAGATCATATGATGTAGTATTGTTAGATGTGCCAAGAGCAAGGACTGTCTTAGGTAAGACAGCTTTTATGTGCGCAGCTCCACTTGCTTGGAACAATCTTCAGCAAGAATTGAAACTGAGCAATCTCATTCCTCTGCATGTTTTCAAAGCTAGGCTAAATGAAATGCTTGTTGATACTATGGGCACTTGTAAATGTCTATAACTATGTTAATGTATCCTGTAAATATAATGTATGATGTCCTTTATTGTTTCATGTGGAACCTATATGCTGCAGGTCTCCCTTGAAAAAGAGATCTATGATCTCAAGGGACCAATCTGATTAAATAAAGGTTTGAAATTAAATGAACTCTCAAAATAATGTTATTAGCACATTTTACAACTTGAGGACCGAATGTTTTTAATAAGGGCTATACAAATGTTCATACTGGGTAGTTTATTTAGTTTTAAACAAAATCATCCAACGATTTACAGACCACTCTTTCCCCGTGTAAGTCAATGGGGAAAAAGTGTTTCCGGGCCCAGCAACCTAACGGAAGTGTAGTACCGCCGTTTGGCCACAACGATGGTAGTGACACCAATCAAGCATTTCGCTTCCGCAGCCTGTGGAGAGAAACTGCGCCGCCTCGCCTCGCTCTCAAGTCTGCGGGCGTCTTTGTCCCGCAAGATTTCAACGTCTCATGTAGGCGAGCCTCCAGAGCCAGTCAGACAAAATGACTAACCATCATGCAACGCACTAGCAAGACGGCGATCGCAATTGCGCAGGTCTGCGTCGGTCTCGCTCGTCTCAAACAAGCTTATTATGTATCGAAGTCAATGGAGAGAGAAAACTTATCTTTCGATCCCGTTTGAATTGTGCCATGATGAATTACACATATGATGTTTGTCAATCATTTCCATGTCAAAAAAGTCACAATTTGTCTTAAAATTGTTGAAATATAAGACTATGAAAAATATGCAACTCGAAAGACTACGAATCCCGGTCCCGCATGCTGGCTCTTATGGAACCGACTAACTCCCCTTGTGTGTATGTACAGCTCTCAATATGCCCAGACTTGTAGTGATTTTCACCTCTTTTAATACTTTTCGCCTCATTCTGAAAGAAAGAAGTGAAATGTGCCAACGTGACGGCCGTCTTGGTGTGTGGTGCGAGACGGAGATGTAGTTCATTGAGTGGTTTCACACAAAAAAAGTATTACTTCACAGTTTTAAGAACCATTTTTTTTTTTTTACTTGCAAAATGATCTTTTAAATTGACAAACATCATATGTGTGGCACAATTCAAACGGGATCGAAAGATAATCTTTCTCTCTCCAATAGGCGCGTTTACACCGGAGTACTTTTCCCCGTACTTTTCCCGTTTAGTTCCGTTAGTACCCCTTATGTCGCGTTCACACCAAAAAGAGTACTTAGTGCCGGGAACTTTTACCCACATTTTTAGTGCCTCCTAGAGAGGTGGTACCAAAAAAGTACCCATTTCTATTGGCTGGGCGAATTGCAAACCACGCCCCGTAAATCTCTGAAAAGTTTTTTGAAGCCACCATTGTATTTGCTGGCATTAGCATTATTAGCATTAGCCCCGCGCACCAACGTAGAGAGAATAACTTAAAAATAATAACTAAAAAAACATGGGAGCGGTGGAGTGATGAGGAGGTGTTTGCGTTCTATCTAAATCAGCTAACGTCTATCCCTTGACCTCTGTGTGAAACGTCACAGGGTTAAGGGATAGTGGATAGGAGAATTCAAAAGGACTTCGGAGAAGAGACTGCAGTACTTTAGAGAATCCGATTGCATTTTCACTATCCGACGTGTTAATGATGCGCCAGCGGACGTCATAAATGTGCTTTAACATCTATCACTGTGTATATCACCATTCAAACATCTTTTAAAATAAATATAAATGTGCACATGCGTTCTCTTTCAAATATTGAGTAAGGCAATACAAATATTAAGAAACACATAATAAATGTAATGTTTACTTTAAAAGCTCATAGGCCCTGATCATTTAACAATTGCAAATGTGTAAGATTGATGTGAATGTAAATATTTAATATTGTTAATTAGTATTCTGGGTGCCGTGGGAGTTTAGAGAACACTTTGTAGGTAAACATTGCAGCAAGGAATTTGTTTTCACAGTGGAGTTTTTATTAGTCTTATGAACATATTACATGACATGTTACTTGTTAGACGCTTTTATCCAAAGCGACTTACATACTCAATACTCCCCACAGGAGCAATTTGGGGTGAAGTGTCTCAGGGACACAACGACATGCTGACTGCAGTGGGGTTTGAACCTGTGGCCTCCTGATTCCAACGCACTGCGCCACACGCCCCCCACATATCATGTACAAAATAACATTGAAAGTTTATACATTATTTATAGAAAATATATATCTGCATTGCTGCTGAGCAAATCTAGGTATTGCATTGATCATTATACAATAAGTGCTAATCTCATGAGGGGTTCAAGGACCAGTCTGGCTTTTTATAAAGTGAATCATGCAAAAAGAATACACAAATTATTGAAAACTCAGTTGCTTGACAGCAAAAACTCTTTAAAAACTTACTCTGTTTGATTAAACCAGTAATAATAATCATTTAAAAATGTGCATTCATGTTGAAATTCAGCAGTTCATTTGAACACTACAATACTGTAGAATCAAAAACATTATATGTATCATACAAATCATTACAAAAACTGATTGTTTGCATGAATATAATACAAATCTCTCTCTGAAGTAATACAATTATATTTATGCACCTTTAACTTTATTTATCTGGATCCAGTTTATATGCATATGACATATTGAGTGTCAAAAATGTGCGACTGTGTGTAGGAAATCCAACCCGTCTTTTCAAATCCTCTAGCTTGGTTTTTTACAAACTGGATTTATTTTCCAATGAAACACACCAGTAAAGTCTTGCCAAGTTAAACTCTGTTATCTAGTAAATTGTTAAAACATTAAATACTGAATATTTTTCAGATTCAGTAAGGAGTAAAATAATCCAGTTATTCAAGAGAAAAAATAAATAAAATAACTATCAATTTGAGTATACCACTCAAATTGATAGTTATTTTATTTATTTTTTCTCAAGTAGTTTTCTGCTTTACTGTCCTGTAAATAATCTTTTGAAAACCTGAAGTTCATCTTGCAGGGCTTCAGGTGGAGATGGACATTGTGCCTTGGACAACTGGGTAGAACTGAGGATTAAACTGAGGTGGACTGCTCATGTTGCTAGTTCTGACAAAGCACTCCTTTCAGAACTGAACCTAAAATGTTTTCTTTAAGGCCACAAAGACAGAGTGCAGAGCCTGAAGCTGTGGCTCACACTCAGACAGACTATGGAACCACAGCAGTGAAACCTGTCACCAACAAGAACCATAATAAAGCTGCTGTGTATCACGCTGTCTGCAGAGTGGTTACTGTCTGGGAGCTGCCGCAGTGTGTGGCTGGTGTCATTTCATTCATTTTTATAGCACCGCCCGAGAGCAAACATTATAAAGTTTGTAACAATAAAATCTTAATAAAACAGACAGACGCCATAGTAACCGCGGAGCAATTAAACACAGTTAAGTCTACATGGGTGAGTCTTCAGCTGCTTTTAGACGTCACCGCCCTTTGTGTACAGATACAGCGTTTACTGCATGCAAATTCAGTTTATTCGTGAGTGTGCAAACAACCTTTACATATTTGCATACTCGAAGTCAAGTGGCCTCTAATTTTTGGGAAGCACTTGGGGACATTTTTCAACAGCTTAATTGGACAAATACATTTGTGAATTATAGTTGGATTCATGTTGTGCCACGCCTCTTTCTTGCATGCGTATAAAATGTAAACGCTTTTCGTCAAAAATGTTCTGGCGGGAAATGTAGTCAAGCTGACTTGAGTGATTCTTTAGGCTTCTTTTTAGAGCAAATTGAGCTGGATATGTGTGTCAAATGTAGGGTTGGGAACCGAAACTCGGTTCCAGATGAGAACCGATAAGAACATGCCGGGTACCCTCCAAAATACACTTTCGGTTCTGCTTAACGGTTCCTAAACGCACTAAACCCTGTATTCCACCGAGTCCGTCTGCGCCGCGGTGACCCGGTGGAATACATAGCGGACTGGCCATCTGTCTGTTCTGGAGAATCACAGAACGGCCGGTTGTCAGCGGGCCGTTGAGGGCCGACTCGGTACGCTGACGGCCGGCTCGGTACGCTGACGGCCGGCACCGCCCTTAATTTTTTTAAACGGCATCATCTAAGTTGCACTGACAGGCGACAGAGGTCCACAGTTGCCCCGCAGCGAGGCTCCCCCCGCCCTCCAGTAGACAGTTCACGAGCTCAGTCACTTCATAACACCAAAGATGGGTGGCGGTAAACGCTCTGAAGTGAGGCTCCACTACACTAAAAAAGAAAAAGACAAGGCACAGTGTAATGCCTGTTAATAGCTTGCCAAAGGCATAGCTCAGTTAAAATAAAGCACAGCTATTGTGCAGTATTGCATGTATATTTTTTTATTAGTAAAAATGTCAGTTAAAGCTTAAAAGAATAAAGATATTTTTGTTATCTAAACGTTTGACCTCTTTCTTTTACAATTTTGGAATCGAAACTGGGAATCGATAACCGGAATCGATAAGCAGAACCGCAATAGGAATCGATACATTTCAAAAGATACCCATCCTGTCAGGGGGTGAACACTGAGGCATGAACTCAATTGCACGACTCAAAACTCAGACTCAGATAGCGTTTCAAAATAAAGACTTTACTGGAATTTTGCACAGTAATAAAATAAGGAAAACAAAACACTCTTTCGAGGAAAACTAGAATCGTGATCTATAGCATAGGTCCGTGAAAGGTCCGTGAAAGGTCCGTGAGGTAAGCCGATTCGTAGGTCTTCGAGAGACAACGAACTGACAATTAACAGGAGGGAGCTAACACAAATATACACAGGTAAAGGGGACACAGTTGGAAACAATCAGGGCGGGGAAAATAATCAAGGACGCAGGAGACAGAAAGGGGCGGGGAGCGTGGAGGCCTGAAATGAGAGGAAGAAATAATTAAGGGCATAGACATAAAGCACAAGACAAAGGGACATGACAACTCTAACATAAAGAATAAACTTTCACTATAAGTTTCTTGGACATGACACATCCCTAGTGAAATGTCAAGTCAATCAGGCTAATGTGGGGGGGCGTGGTCCCGCCAAGATCGCAATGATTAAATTATGTGGTTGATTGGAGTCATGTTTTTTTATAAGCATTTTCTTGTCATTTCCAATCATTGGGTGTACATATTTCAACACGTTCCAGGGGCCTCATGTATAACGCCATGTGTAGGATTCACGTGGGAAGGTTGCTTACAAGAAAAAAAACATCTCACACCATCTCAGATTTTGGTTATTTTGGGGAGGTCGAGATAAATCATATTGTTTGGTGGATGCAGTTTGAACCAGAGTAGCAGCATGGAGGTCGGATCGTCACCAAAATAAATAAATAAGTGGTCCGAAAAAGGCTAATGACAAAAAAAATACACATAGCCTTCCTGAGGCAGTGTGTTTGTACCGGGGACAGGAGACACCCCCTTGATGAGAAACTGTAAGAAATGATTGGGGAATGAATCCCTCCGGAGTGGCGTCA